>NC_133860.1:48125195-48276468 GCF_047830755.1 Zonotrichia albicollis
TTTCAACTACAAGTCTTGACATATCTCAGAAAGATAGATGTTAGATGTAAAGGGAGTCAATACAGTAATCTTTTGTGAAAAGCAGCAGAATGTTTTGCACTGCACTATTTTATCCAAAATCATTGCTGTTTAGCTCATTCTGTTAGCTGAGTTTGCTAATTTAGGGACCAACATTGGTACTTTTAAACAACAAAATAATCAGTGTGGAAGCTCAGATACCTAAAATGCCATTGGTCACATTGGTCACGTACCTACTGGCAATATTAGATGAGCAATTCAAAAGTTTTAATAATGAGGTAAATTCCTACATCAGTAGGACTACAAAATTTGCAATAATTGCTATTTGTGTAATTCAGTAAATAGACATTGGAACATCGTATAATATTCTACGTAAATTTATGGAGTTTACCTCTCTAGGGAGGAAAAAATTAAACAAATATAGAGGAATGAAAATCTGCAAAACAATTAAATGTCTCTAACCCCCCTGAGCAGGCTTTCTCTTTTTTTATTGCTTGTTAATGCTTCCAATTTTTCTTTTCCTTAAACAAAACTGAATCCCATATAGTCAAGGACTAATGGATTGTAAAAGGGGAAAATTTTCTGCTTTCACAGAAGGTTTTACCAAATGGCTTCAGTTTTCTTATTCCTGGTGCCTACTGTTGATGCAGGAGCACAGACTGACACAAGTTTATAAGCATAAAATTCTCATTTATTTTCAACATTGTTTAGATGATGTAGTATGTAATGCAGGAACTGGACAAACAATTCCCTGTAATTAACCCTCTCTTTTTGTCACTATTTTGACATCCTTATTTTAGTGGAGCAACCTGTGGATCTGCAATGAATTTTTCTATCTCTTTACTCAGCATTGCTCACTGCTTCTATTTGAAGATAGGAAAAAGCATAATGAGCATAAAGATTACTAAATTTTTGATTCTCTTATGGAAAATAATGGAAATTAAGGAGTATAAGTTTAAGAATGTTTAAGCATCCATCTTTTCAAAGATGCAATTTCTAAATTGCTTAGTAATGAAGAAATTCACTGGGTTTTAGTAAAAAATTATTTTATATGAAGCTTATTTTCTATGAAATTTATTTTCTATGAATCCTATCTGTTTATTTTTTCAAAAATATTCTTTGTCTCTAATTTTCCCCTATACAATGTGACAAGCAGAGAAAATTTCAAGTCAGACATAAAGCTGTCACACCTTAAAGATTTAGTACCCACTGCCTCCTGGGCTCAGCTTGGGCTTCCTAATGTATAAAGGACAGGGAACAGTAAGAATTTATTTTTGTATAGATTGTCAGAAAATTTTGAGGAAAAAAAACCAAAACCTGAGGGTTGCTAGGAATTACAAATGCAGTAAAACTAGTAACATTTGCACTAAAAAAAATAAACCTCAAAACAAAGATGTCAAAATATTCCAGCATTTGTAAGCTGCAAGTCTGAAATTTCATGGAAATTTCTAGACTCTCTCACCTCAATATATGGATCTGAAGTTACAGAAATTAAATTTGTGTGGTGTATTTACTTCTACTCCACCCTAGAAATAGCTATTAACATCAATTGTAATCGTATGTACAGATCAAAACAAGAGACCCCATGCTGCAGATAATAAAATGTTCATGCACAAAGGGGAGGAGAAGGAAGCCCTTATAATAATGTTAGGAGCTACTCATTACAAATTGAAAATTACAGACCAGATGTTTTTAATCTATTTTTCCACACTGGATGTAAACTCAGAAAGCAGCACATTCAGAGCAGAAAGGATGCAGATTATAAAAAATTATCACTTATTTTTCAAGCAATGAATGCCCTTTCAGAAAAAGAATACAACCTCCAATAGTTAGATAGGTCCCTTAATTCCAGATAATTCTTCCAGGGTTTTTTGTAGTGAGAGAGAAGACTGGTTTTTTTCTAGTCACTGTTCTCCACCTTCTCTTCCCTAATGCAACACAGAAAGCTATGCTAAAGCTCTCCTATGCATTTGTTGCATAGTTTATCTGTTTTGTTTCTGCATAACTATGCCTTTCCCTTCCTCTACATCATATACTTCAGTTTCAGATATTCAACCAACACCTAATCCTAATTTCTTATATCCTTTTTTATTTCTCTGTTTCCTTACCAAACACATAGACAGACATTAATGAGGAAACTAAATTAAGTTCCTTTCTGTTTTCTCAGCAACAACAGAGGGTGGGGTATATGGTAAGGATGATCATGTGCTTGACTTTTGATTTAGTAAACATTCCCTTTTTGTCTTCTAGAGAAGAAAGTATTCACTTTCCTCTCATTCCATGACTATTCTGCTATTCGATCTTTCCTAAGTGTTTCTTTCCAAAACCCAAAATCTCCAAAATTGTTGACAACAAACCCAGAACACAGGCTTGGGTTGAGTATAATGATACAGAACAACACAAATTGTTTTGGACTGACAGAAACTAAAAGAGCATTTTGCCCCTTCAAAGAATCAAAGTATATTATTGTATATATTTGTAATGAAACAGGGGCTTTGTATCAAAAGCTGAGCAGAAGTAGCATTGTAATGCTCTCTAGAAATATGCTTTGCTCCTGAAATCACAAGTTTAACTTGCTTTGGCCCTGATCCAATGTCTCCCCAAGAATGTCATTGGGGGAAAGGAGAACCAACGCTTTGTAAACACTCACAGATCCCCACAAGTCTATGACATGTGTGTCTTGAGCTGACCCCCATCTGCTAATGCCTGGGCTATATTCATAGACCATATATCAAGGGCTAGCCTAGCAGAGCCCATATCCTTTGGTAAACTCTCAGGATAAAATAGAATTACTGTATAAGTATTCACACTTCTTTCTACATGGAAGCAATTGGTCTTTGCAAATAAAGATGATTTTATATGAGTCCCTACTTTTGGCATATAAAGTCCTTTATTTTCCATATATCATAGAGGCCAACATCAAAGAGACTTTTCTCTATACTAACTCTGTCCTAATTATACTCCTATATTAAAGCTCCTATATAAGTAAACCAATTTGCCAAAATTTGTGCAGGAATATGCTAATACAATGCACAGAAGGTGCACAGAGTTCACTCTCTCCTTCTTGTGAAAATATTATGGTTGCAATGGAGTTGGTTTTCCAGATAACTCTCAAGACTAAGAGAGTAATTATTCCTCAAAACCTCAAAGTTACTCTGCAACTATTTTCTGGACATATTATCTGGTCTGTAAAATTAAATATATTCATTGGGTTCTTTAATTAGTTTTGATTACTTGCACCTAAATGTTAACAATTCTTACATTCTCTTAATTTTTAAAATAACACATCTCTCCCATTTTAAAATGCCATTTACACCACATAGATGTTCCGTATCCACTACAGTCATTGGAGTCTTAAATGTAACCTCCCTATTGTGTGAAGGAGCTAGATTTAGTTTTAAAAATTACCTCACTGTGAGTTTCATGTACAATCACTGTCTACCACCCCAGTGTCAATAATATTTTGTCTCAGTTCTATCATATCTTTAGTAGATTAACTCCTGTCCAAAATTTTTTCATACAGAGGTTGTTCCAGGAATTGAAGCATCTAAGTCTTTCTGAATCTGAGCCCCCTTCTGTTATACTCTACCTTCTTAGAAACCACAATTCTGTGCAGCTCCTAAGGTGCAAATCAAATGTAGGTTTATACAAAGATATTATAAAATGGGAGTGTTTTTAAAAATGTTTTAAGGTTGCTTTTTTTTTTCCTTTTCTGTTCAACTTTACTCTCTATAAAGCTAACAAACCATTTTCATCTGTGTGGAGCCAGAGACAGCAAACATGTATGAGAAATCTTCACTGCACCTCTGTATGCAGGGCAGACATGCTATTCCTCTCTTTCTCCGTATGGTAAAAAACATAAGAATGAATGAAAATTTCCCAAGAACTTAGCATATTTTGTTCCCTCTGTTTTGAGTCATATCTTGCTGAGTAAGGATGGAATTACCTCTGGTTTTCCAGCACACTTCATGAAATATAAATTCTAATCTGCCATACTATCAGCAGAGACAAAAAGCTGATTAAAAGTTCATAATAAATGTTATATCTTAGGACTTCCAGAGTGATGAAAGGATCATTTAAGGTGGTCTGTCTTACTGAATATTTCACCAGAAAGGTGAAAGAGTGCACTCTGGAGTTTTCGCCATCTAGATGAAAGCATCTAGAAACTAAAAGTATGCTTACATAAAATTGCCATGCAATTCCTGAGCATGATATGTTAACAAGAAAAGGAAACAATACATAAATGAAATAGAAACAAAATATTTTAGTAAAGAAAACTTCCTATACTGTTTATGTACATACGTATCCTAATACATTACAGAGAAGACACAATTGCCATGAAATATAGTACCTTTACTTTTTTGTTGAATTCAAACTAATCTGAAGTACATAAAAACTAAAAACCTACTGATAATGACTCAAAGTATAAAATCTAGATGAAAATACTGAAAATATATATTGGGCATATATGATGAACATACACTTACAGTTTGGTTTATCTGTTTTAAATATAGAAGATCCCCTGAGATTATTTTTTTAAAAAAAAGATCCAAGAGAAAGAAAATTCTAAAGGGCAGAACAAATTTAGAGACTTCATGTGTCATGTATTTTAGTTGATAAAATATTGTGAAATTCTTATACTGATTAATCTCTTTTTAAAATAATGTTGCCATCAATGGTCCAGATCTTTATCTCTGTGGCTTAAAAAAGGCTGAGTTACTTTTCTCACTAGAATAGCATGTAAAAATATTACTATTTTATGGAGATGAGTTTTCATTTTACGCTAGAAAGCATACTTGATATATGACTAAAAATCTTTGGTCATGCATATCTTAAAAAGGGAAAATGTAGTGAATTGCATTTGTATTGTTCCAGTAAAATCTAAAATAAGTGGAACAATACAGCTACATGGTAAATTACTTAGCTCAATCTCTCTCTGTTTTACTTGGCTCCCCCCTCTCATTTTATCAGAATGATGTCAAAAAAACCCTGTTGCTTTCAACAGATATTATTTGTTTGTAAGCGAAAAAGACCAACTTTTTTTAAAGTGTTACTCAGGATATGTGCAGAAAATGCATCAAAAGGCTATTCAAAATACATACAGTTAATTTACATCAATAGGAATAACGGTAAAGTATATTTTGGCTGCAAAAATGATGGAAGTTTCAATCCTTTTTCATCACTGTGTAAAAAACAAAAATTTAATTTTTTTTTTAATTTTGGTCCTCAAACTCATTGTTAAGAAAAATGAATGGTTAATTAGAAACAGTCAGTCTCCTAGTGATAACTGTCACATAAATAAAAAAAATCTAAAAATTTTATTACTTAATCTATAAGAAGTTCCCTCATGTAACTGATCTTTGAAAGTGCAATTTTTTTCTCTAATCATGTGTGAATGTGTAAATCCTTTGAGTGAGAGTGGTTACTTTCAGAATTTCTGTAACAATGATCCTTGAAAAAAATATAAAATTCTAAAAAAATCTAAAAAAGAAACAAAATATTGGAAAATAGTATTTTTGTATTATCCTAGAACTTTAATAAAAATATTGTGGTTATGAAAAATTTAAATCACAGTCAGTATAAATAAATGAAAAGAAAAATACTTGATCTCAACTAATTAGGTTTACAAATTGCAAACTTTTTTCCCTGTTTCCTTAAAAGTGTATATAAAACTTTTTAATAGGAACCATATAGGATAAAACAGAACTGTTCGCCTGACATCCCACAGTAAGTAATTCCATCACAGAAAATAAGCCTACTTTAAAATTATTATTATTAGAAAGTTACAGAGTTTTTTTAACTGCTAAAACAATGTGTGCAGAAAATTCTTTATAGGGCAGTGTTTTATCACATTGCATATATCATGATGGATGTTTGAAAGTTATAGTTAAAGCAGTGAAAATGTTGAGCATGTCTGTATCATTCTCAAAGAAATTTGTAACTCTGTATGAAGCACGTGCTGCATTATACCTGCTTTTCTTCTAGACTTTTAGAGACAAAGATTTTCATCCCCCTGCCTCAGTCATTTTAAATTCCTTTTTTATTTGGAGAAATTTTAAAGTACAATTTCCTTGGCATATTCTACATATCTGTACAACAAGGGAAACAATTTCACTCTTCTAAAACCTAATAGGAAAGAACCAAATGAAATTATATCATTTAGAACATATATTTTGGGGAATAAATTAAGAATGGCTGTGACAGGACAGTGATTTACAAGTGGAGAACTGAGTTGGAATCACCCTTCTGGAAGTGTTCTAACACTTTGGCCTATTCTATATAGATTATATTTGAAAACAAATTGTGATCTAGCAATAAGCAGAGGTCTTCCAAAGTTACTGACCACTTCACAAAAAAACCAAAACAAACAAACAAACAAACAAACAAAAACCAACAACAACAAAAAAAAAAACAAAACAAAACAAAAAAAAACACCAAAAAACCCAAAAAACACCCTTATAAAATAATTTCTAGCCCGTTTACTTAGCCTTCCTTGACAGATGTTCTGTAGGAGAAATAGGAAATAATTTTTGCCATGCAGAAATAAATCAAGTTAAAAAGATTTATTTCCTTGCCAAATACTGCTATGCAGGAACACCAGCTGATCTTGGCATGCTCATGTAGCTCAGGATAAAAACAAAGTGAAAGCATCAGAGGGGCTGAGCTAGTCGTGAGGACGAATTAGTCTTCATCAACCCAAAGATTTTTTCATTGACTGGTAAGCTGCCCAGTTTATTAGTTTATTGACTAAGTTGCCATTCTAGAAGTTGTTTTCAAAAATTGCTTCTATAAAGGCTTTCCTACTTGAATGCTGAATTTCTTCTGAAGGTATCACAGTAACTAACTGAAATTCTTAAGAAATAAAACTTGCAGTGGAAGTGATCTAAAGATCATGTAAAACTCAGAGTAAGTGTAGTAGCTAAAACTTTTAAAAATAAAACTGTTCACTTATCATCTGCCAATGTGCTATTATTCTGCCCCTACTAATTCTACTAAAATTCCTACATTTAATAACAGAGCAAGTAAGATCTTCATGCCACACACCCAAAACTTCCCAGACTTTTTGCTTCAAGTTTAGCTATGTATTCTATCATAAAAGAGCTAAGGAAGAGAACAGAATCGTTCACAGATTGCATTTCACAGATGAAGTCAGACAAAGGTCAATTACTTGCTGACATTTGTACAATTGCCAAATCAGGTGCACTTGCATTTTTTCAACTTTTCAGGAAGAGGCACTAAGATGCAGTAATATAACTAACAAACAGTAATGTGAACATGTTCTGTTTTCATTCTGGCACTAACATTGATCTTGTTATTGTATCCCATAAAGTATGTAAGGGATAATATGTCTGTGATAATCACCTTACAGATGCTGTGATAGCAAAATGTCACTGCAGAGGGAATCACATCACAGGAGGCGTGTACCTCCTGCAAAACTGGAAGCCTGCCTGACTGCCAAACATTGGTGCTGGTGCACTGCCTAACACAGGGGTTGCTTTAGTGACTCAGCAATACAGAAGATAAAAATGTTCTGTGAAAAATGGTCAGCCTGCTCTGAAGACAGATACATGTTATAGGCACAGAAACTACAGGATCTTCATGTTACAAAACATGCAAACTGCCTTCTGAGATTCTGTCAAAGTTTCTTGGGGTTTTTTGGCTTTTTTTTCATGTATATAAAAACTATGTAATAAAGGATTCCTTAGCATCTCAATGCTAGAATTTTGAGAAAGTTGCTTGGTATCAGAAATACAACCATACATTAGCATATCATTTGATGTGAAAATGAAAAAAAAACCCACAAACTTAAAATTTGCAACAATCTTTTCTCTATAGCTTCTTAATATTTATCTTCAGGTTGCACTGTGTCATACTACTGTTGTCTCCCACAGAGTTACATGGCCTGTATTTCTAAATAAATGCTGGTTTTCTTTTACCTGTGCATATATGTCTAATTTGTTGTTTTCCCACAGGGTTATACTAGCCAAACATGAAACTGGGTCAGCTTAAAATAATTCTGTGTGGTGCTGTAGGGGCGGAGATTGTTTGACTTTTTTCACGTAAGCAAAATTATGTTTCTTACTGAAACATATAATAAACTGCTTGTATTGTATGCACTTCAACAGTTCAAAGCACTCAGTCTTGTACTCTTCACTGACTGATGGTGGTTAGTATTTTTAGGCAGAATGGCAGGTAGAAAAGGAAATTAAAGTGGGTGAATATAGGTAATGTCATTTGTGTCAGTGACCTAAACTGATAGTATGAGACAACTGATTATTCCAGTTTGTTCCAATCACCATTGCTAAACTGTTAACCAGCACCCTGCCTATGGTATTTTCACACAGCAATTGTAAAGACATCAAATTTAATCTGATATTTCAGACACAAATTTTAGGGATACCACCAGTGACATACTACTGGCAACTGGAAATCTGTATAAACAAGAACTGAAATGGAGATAGCTGATTATTATATCCCTGTGATATAATAATAAGATGCCAGTCTTATATGCCTGACCCCATCAATATAACATCTAACTAAACAAAAACATTCATAGTTTTGGATACTATTGATTGTCTGACTGCTTGTAATCAACTAATACTTTTCCAATACTTCAGAATATCTTTGGCCAAAATATTAACTGAGGGGAATTGTAATTAATATAAAGCATTATTAGTGGTTACTATGAACTGTATTCTAGTTGCTCTTTCATGAATTTTATTAGTTATTTAGAATCAAATTGTTCAAATAGACCCCAGGATTAAAAATATTGAAGATTAATTAAAATAACAGAAATGGTAGAAAATACATAAATTACAAGCAATTCCTTTAATTGGAGTGTTCTTAAAATTTGTTTTTTAAAAGTAGAAAATGCAATTTCCATCATGAAGGAAAATCATTATGTATAGAAAACATGTCTGTTTCCTCCCTCTGAAATGTTCTGTATATAATCAGAAAAAGAAATAAAAATAGGGTTTCTGCTGAAAGTATAGCCAGACTACTTGTCTTCTTGCTTTAAAAAGTTTTTTAAATGGAGCCACTATGAGTGAAGAGTCATTCATTGTATAAATTATCTGAAATTTAAAGTTAGTTATTAGAAGGAAAAGCTTTTCAGAAACTTCTTCGTATAATTCTTAAGTTCAACGGAAGTGGTAAAAGGTGGTGAAGTGGTAAAATATGTTCAAATAATTCTCACAGAAAGCATCCTTAAGGCTAATGACTTTTTATATGTCTAAGACATTTGTAAGCCATCTGTTAAATGCAGAAGTAATAGCCTGCTTTTCCAGTTAGTAACAGCACTAACTTTTAAGATCTTAAATACAAAAAGCTAGGGAAATCTCCCAAAATACTAAAACTAAATAAACTGCATAAAATATGAGTGCTTGAAACACAGCAGTGTCCCTTGTGCTATACTAGCCACAGTTTTAGTAGAAAACCTTCCACTCCATCATCTACTGAAGAAAATGGATAAATGAAAAATGAAATCTATAATACCCTGACTTTGACAGTTAAGACACATACAGTTCATAAGATGAGCCCAGCAGGAATAGCATACCTCTAGATATTTTCATGGAAATTTGGGGAATAAGAATAAAGAATCTGAACTAAGTTTAGCCAACACATTATGTTCTCACTGAAAGATACAACAAGAAGTTAAATAGTGATTTACTCCTTTGGGTATGCAAAACTGGGTTGGAGGGCAGTAAGCAAAAACAACCCTTCCACAGCAAATTTCACATTTCTCTCTCTTAGGCAAAAAAACCTCAAAAATCGAAACCAAACCAAACCAAAACCAAAACAAAACAAACAAGCAAACAAAAAAACCAAAACCCAAAACCAAATAAACAAAAACCAAAACCAAATTAAAAACTCCCATAACAACAACAACAAAAAACAAAACAAAACAAAACAAAACAAAAAAAACCACCCAAAACAAACCAAAAACAAACAAAAAACTGACTCAGTCTTAGCATGTACATTTCAATTTCCACAGTCCCACAGGCTTTGGAAGCAGGAAATACAGACTCTTACACTGATTCTGAGGAAAAGGGTTTAAATGGCTCTTCCACTGTTGCATATGCTTTCATCTTTATTGGAGAAGAAGGACAAAAGTGATCTTATGTAGGTACAGAACATACATATCATCCTAATAATTATTCCATGATTGCACAGTGTGACTGCATCACAGCTCTGCTATTGATTAGCTGAAATTGGTTAAAATTTTGCAGTCTAGAATAGGTTAAAAAAATAATGCTTTTATTTTATGCAGTAGAAAAACATGTTCTTAGAAAAAGTGGGGCACCTATGATGGCATAAAATCAGTCAAAAGAAAAAGCAGCATAAAGCAAAGCAAAGCACTTCATGCTCTTATGATAGATGAAATCTCATAGTTCTTTGTATCACTGCTTGCACAATAACATTATTCCCCCTTTTGAGATCTTGAATTCAGGGATGCACTTACCTGACTGCATGAGAAGATTGGAAGTGTTTTCCTCCTAAATGTCTCCAATTATCTGTTTGAATTTCAAGACTTCTGCAGTAAAGTGTCTGGCTTTTTCTGGCTCTCTTTCTCCAGCAGAATAATAGGAAGAAAAGTCAAGAGATCTGGATCCTGTTAAGTGTCATAACCTTTATGCAGGTTCTTTTAGAACTTGGCTGCTAAGCATCATTTTCAGGAGCAAAAATATGCACTGTTATCCAAATGAATTAGCTCTGTTGTGCTAGTTCTCACTTGGTTGTAGTGCAACCAGATGACAAGGTTTCAAATGTGTTAACTTGTGTGATAAAAAGTGTTGAAAAGAGTTTCAGTCCCAAATGAGCTAACAAAACAACTCTTGTTTTTTGCCAATATTTAGCCCAAAGGATGGACTTTAACAATAGAAAACTTTCCATATATTCATATGTATCTGAACAAGGACTCACAGGTCAAGTATTTGCATGTGTACTATTCTGGGAACATTTTCTGCAGGTATTTAAAATCAATCGAATTGTTCATATATTTCTCTGGTTCAAAACACTGGTGAATATTCTAACACTCACTAATATGTGCTCACATCAGATTATAAAGGCCTGCTTTTGCAAGCTATGTCCCCACTTTTCATAATTTATTAAAAAAATAAGCATATCTCAGGGTTAGTTCATAAAGGGATGAGTGAAATACACCATGTAATGAAGGCGAGACTTTACCATGTTGGAAATATTATCATAAACTGAAGTCATAAATCCTTGTAATGTCTATATATGCAAGATCTCAGCATCCATAAACAAACACAGGATCAGTATTAAAATATGCTCAGAGAAGATATAAGTAGGTAAAGCCTAAACAAGTTACATTGAAAGGTGAAATAATGACAAATAAATTACTAAAACTGATCTGCTTTGTTTCAGACAAAACAGCTTTGATTCTTCTCAAGGGAAAAAATATCTGATACTTATTGTTTTTAACAATATATTTAGGAGGCTGGTGATCTGATCCTCCATAATTCAGTTAACAGCTCAGAGATGTTTGCAAAAGAAAAAAACCTAGTTGTCAAATTGCAAATAGACATTAAGATTTAGTAAAAAAGCCCCCTCTGAAAGAAATAAATAAGAGCTTTAATCTCAAATACCCTTTCTATGCTTTTACTCAGGTCACAAGACTGCCTGAGTGCATGATTATTAAAGAGATGGTTCATGGCTCACTATTCATGGTATCCCCACTCACTAGATAATTTAGGTACTAATTCACTATTAAATTTTGAACAATTAGTGTGGATAAAAAGAAATAAATAAAGTGGGCTCATTTTTTGAGTGACTTGTTGGAAAAGCCCCCGAACAAAAGACTGATCACCAGGGGCCAGGCTTGCATTATTTATCTGAATAAAAGATATAATGAAACCTGATTTTGTATCTGTTTATCTCCCAACAAGCTGCATCTGTTATTATCTCCCTCTTAGAACCATACCATAATATTATCTGGTGCTCAATCCTACAACATTTGTCACGAATGGAGTTTCTTGTCACATATCTTAAGATCATACAAGGAGAGAGGTGGGTAACAGGAAGCTGTGGAGTGACAGGACAGGAAGGACCCAGGACTGTTTCACAGTGCTCTCTCATCCAGATGTACCGCTGGACTTAGAGACCATTAGAGAAAATTCTGGAAGATCCAGCATTAGAAACCTTTCACCGGCTTAGTCCATGACATCATAGGAACCTCTAACAAGTTAATGCTGGAGGAATCTAAATTTCTGCTGCATTTGGCTGAAATTGGCATAGCTTGAAAATTATTGGGAGACAGGGAGATTGGGAGAAAAGAATGAAAGTCTAAGACTCTTCAAGGAATGATAAGAAACTCTTTAATGCTAGCAAAGAAATTCCTCTCCATGGTAAAATACCCCTCATTCTATAAGGTCACCTATAGCTATTAAACTACCTAAACAGTACCATTATAGTAATTAAGTGCTGAACATGCAAGACAACTGCCCCTTGAACATGGTTTCCCACCTCAAAGAGACTGGGTATATATAATGAATAATAAAATAATCTGGTCCTTTATTGGAACACATACCTTCCACAAACCTTTTCTTCCTGTCATCACCACATTAGCTGATACAAATAATGTAAAATTAAACTTTATTTCATGTCACTATTACTAAATTTAATGGGTTTACCTTTAATTACGCAGATAAATGAGCCTTTTCCCCTTTTCTTATGCTACTGGCCACAGAAAGACAAACACATTCATCTAAACCAAAAATAATTGTCTGAGATATCTTTCAGAGATAAAAATAGATTGTGGTGCATTACATTTCCATTAAAGACAGAATGGGAACAATGTGATATATTTTAAGTTCTGAACATCTATAGCTGAACTTAACTTGTGACTTGCAACTGAGAAAAATACAATTCCTGAGGTTGTTTTGCCAAGAGAATTTTAGGAGATTAAATGAATCATGATACATAATAGTTCATTTTCTTTTATTTTGCCAATAAGTGTAGGAGACAATACAACATAGCTTGGGCTACTTCTTTCCTTCTATTGTAATATAGCAAAATTTAACAAAGAAATTCACTAATATGAGACACTGTCTATTGTTCTAGCTTAACTTCATTGCAAAACATATATAATATACTTAAATTGTCTGTGTAAAGTTCATATACTTTAAAATAAAATTAAAATTGTATACTTTTTCATAAGTACATAATGAATGTTGCCATTTCAAGTAAATAAATGAGAAAAAATAGAAGGGGGTTAAAAATTCTTTTCCCGGTGCTTATGTCCACTGGAACCAGCTAGCTTCAGTGCATTTAGATTCAGTTTTTAGCAGAAAATTCCTAGTTCAGCTACTGAATGATATAAGGAGTGATTTTCTTCACTGATTTCATGAAGCAGTACAAACCAACTATAGAATAAGCAAGAATTAGGCCAACCTCTATTTATAGGCGTTTTTCTTTGTGAAGCTGCTTTTTACCCTTTCAGCAGCTCTTTCACACCATTCCAATTTCAGCTAAACAGCTAAAATATCTGCGACTTTTTTTTTTCTTCAAGTTTATATATTTTATTCCTGTGACATTTGCAAGAATTAATTGCTGATGACATCCCTCTCATCTCTTAGAATAACAAAACTATCAAGAAAAGTCTTTGAACTTACAGTGACTATATTGTTAGCAAGAAGAGGAGTGAACAGACTTGCTGTCGTAGTTAATGAAACATCCTTTTGTCTATAGCTGTATCTTTGAAAAACAGAAAACAGTTTTTCATATGACAGCTGTGTAGCCATAGTTGCTAACAATTACATTTCAAACACGAATTATGCTACCTCTGCATACCAATCTCTGTGAAAGTTACTTTTGTCTTGTTGACTAAACAACAGACTGCTTTTTGTAAACAAACCAGACATATTCTTTTTCAACAGAAATAAATAATGCTCTATTTCAATATCTTGGTAAAATTAAAAAAAAGAAAAAAATCCAGCATTCATAGAACTTGAGACATAATTGATGCACACATTGAAAAGAAAAAGAAAAAAGGGGAAAAACTGAAGTTGAAAAAAAATCTGCTGCAGAAAGCCTACAATGAGTTTTTACAGAGAGAATACAAAAAGTGCTCTCTAGAGCTTGAATCTGTTTTAGATGAAATTTCATCCATAAGTGATGTTTCCAGAACTACAAACCAATGAAGAATGCAATATGCAAATTTTAATGAGGGTAATGTAAGGGAGTTCTACATCCAGATTTCTTCAAGAGATCATGACACCTTTATGTGTCTGCCTGTTTTCTCCTCAGGTTGCTGAATTTCTTTACCAAAAACTGTAGATGGAAATATTCACACTACAAATGTGATGCTGTGTTTTGACAATGCTGAGGCATTAATTTGACAGATAAAAGATCAAAAGCATAAACTTTACAAGATAAGTAAAACCTGCAAAAAATTCTGAAAGTCAATCAGTATATGCATTAATATGAATACTATGCCCATATCTGAAAAGATCTCAAGGTCAAAAGAAAGATGTTTATGGAAATGAAAACCAGAAATATTATAATTGTACCATACAAGCCCTCTGAAAGAGAAGCTTATATGTAATTTTTACGGCCTTGACTATTAGAGGTCTTTAGACCCCAAGATAGGAAAAGCACTTGGTTTATAAAAGGGCGTAACAGAGAAAGGTAATTTTGTCAAAATAAACAGAGTAGTTGGTGGAAATTATGGACAATTTTCCAGTCAGAGAGAAAAAAAAACAAAAAAGGAAAGAGGAAATATTAAGAAATTAGTGGAGAAAAAAATGCTGGCAAATTAGGCAAAGAAATAAACTTTCTCTTCCAATAATCATTTGGTTCTCTTGATTTTCAATTGCATGCTTATGTATTCAGTTTTATAACGGAATATGAAGTTCATATAGTCTTTGAAGAGAGCAGTTATATTCCTTCAGCTACATGCAATTTCACCATTCCTTTAAACACTGAAAACATTTTTTAAAGTTGATGAAATAGCCTTACACCTATGATTTAGAGTATCTTAAGAGCATCTTAATAAATAATGAGGAACATTTACATGCCACTGATAAAATACATGTACAGTAAAAGTGCTTACACCAACAGCACATGTAACACCAGTAACTGCTATATAAGATCTTGAAGCATATATGTCCTCTTTTCCAGGCAATTGTTAAAATTCTTACATAATTTCTACATGAAATTCAAAACTCATCTTATGATACTTCAGCACTTCAAAACTTTACATGCCAATGAATAGACCTCTAGAAGTCTATTCATTGGCATGTAATGAACCAATCAGTATAAAAAAAAAAACAGTATAAAAATATTTACCCTAATTTCTCAGTGCAATCTCCCTGTTTTTCAAAAAGACAAAACAATAATTTCTTCAAGACTTCACTGGAGACAGATCTCTACAGACATTTTTGAGAATCTTTACTAATAAATTCCTGTATCCAGACACTCAAGAAATCAAGATGGTAGATGAGAAGAAATATTTTCTAGATGTTTTGAAAAAACTCTCAGATTTTATTTTAGTTTCACCCTATTTCTTTTGGACAATCTTGATGGATTTTATTTATCCAGGTCAGGCTTGCCAATGTCTGCCTAGGCTTACAGAGTTTACTGCTGCAGATCAGATTATATTATATATTTTAAAGGGTCAAATGCTCTCAGAGCTCACAGATGAACATTTAGTCAAAGCAATTTTTCAGTATATGCTGATAAAGGCAAAGTGATTTGAAATTTAAAAGAAGAACACTGCTCCAACTACAATGCTCTAGTGGTGCTGAATGCCACATAGCCAAAGCATCAGAAAACATTTCTCCTCCAGGTTTTCAGTACTTCAGGTAACATGGAATATCAATGGATAAACTTATCCCTGCTTTCACCCTGCATATAATTCTTGCCACTGCAGGCGGTGAACTTCTACAACCTCTTGCCTCAAGAACTAGACAGAGAGTATCAGTGCATTTAAGAGACTGGAAATTCATGAACAAGAGGTCTGTAAATAGAATAACCAGAGATATTCCTCTAGCAATGTTAATGAAATCCTGTGGCTCTTGTGGAACCACAAAGTGTACGGACTGCAAATATTGATCTGACACTATCTGAGGAACATCTCCTTTTCTTATGGTCAGGCATAGGTTGGTCAATAAAGAGATGGGTCAGACATAATAGAAGTGTTATTGCATTTGTAAGACAAAATAAATCTAAAAATGTCAAACCAAATATTTTCTTGTGGTGATACCTCTTCCACTACTAATTGACTCAGAGCAGATGGTAACATCAGAATCCACTCTCATGCACACAAAGCACAGGAAGGAGAGCATAAGGAAGGGAAGAATATGTAAGGGAAAGCTTGTGAAAGTGCAGACATACCTATTCCGCTTTTTTGCAAGGTGGGATCTGACCCAACTTATTAGCTCTGTTGACCACTTTGTCTTGCACATGTTTCTGACTGTATCTCTTTTTTGTTGTTGTTGTTTTTGGGGGTTCTGGTTTTGGCAGGTTTTTTTAGTCGTTTATTTTTCTTTTTGTTTTTTGTAACCCTGGCCTGCCTTCCATGGCTGCAATTAAGGGATCTAACAAAACAGATTTGACCTGTTACATTTAAGATTTTGTTTTGCACTAGAAGAGTTCTATGGACATCTTACTTTGCTCTCAATTTCAGCTAGGTGAAGTAATTTCCATTATCCTAAAATTTAGCACTGTCCCATGAGACTATAATGGCATTGTTATGGCAGCTTATTGCTAGAGTTCGAAATAGATGAAAGAATAATAAGGTCAGCAAAAGGTTTTCAAAGATAATCTGGGTTTGTCCTTACCCCCTTCTCCTCACTGCTTTATAGACGAAAAGAATTATTCTGGAATGAAGGACTGAGCCAAAAGCTTTGACAGTAAATTGCAAGACTTTATAACTGTGATAATCTCTAGTAAGTGAATAAATGAAATTTCTGTCTCTATTTGAAAGTCATCTTTGGGTTAGAAAGCAACATATATAACAAACACCCACGTATGTCCAGATCTTAGTGTGGGACGTGAGCTCTAGGCACTGATATTTAACAGAGCCACATTCCAAAGTTGCAGATAATTTCCATATGCTATTTTTGTTTTCTGACCTTTCATCTTTTTTTTTTTTTTTTTTTATTCCTTTTTTTCCCCTTTACTTCCTAACTGAATTAAGACAACCAGCAAAGAGTTTTTCTCAGTTTATGTAATGGAAAGTATTGCAATAAAATAATTGGTAATACATTTCACATTTAATGCTCCTCCAACTATTTTAATATAAAGTGCACAAAATAATTTTATGTGTGCCATAAGAATGGCATTTGAACATAAAATAAATTTCCTGCAAAATCCATTTTTACTCTAAATTTCACAGCTTAGCTTGCCAAATTCAAATACCAGAAAACACAGAAAAGAGAAATGGATTTTTATTTATTGAAATTTTCTATTAGAGAAAAATACTTTTTTCCTTGCCTGAAGTTTTTATATTCAGACATAACTAATGAAGATTCAAAAAGTCGAAAAAAAGTCTTTTGAACATTTAATTTCTTGAGGATCTAATAAAACAGTGCTAATTTGATTTACTGAGGTCACATGGACACAATTAAATTCATTTGTTCAAATCGATGCCAGCAATTTTGTCAAAGCTAATGAATTACACCATTTGTGACATTTTACATGAATTACATGTCATAGCTCAGTTACTCTAAACTGCAGCTAAAAAGTAGGACACTGAGAAAAAATAGCATTAAAGGGGGAGTGGAGAGATGAAATTTCTTAAAGAATGTTTCATTTAGCATGTACTTCTCTTTCCTTACAATAGTTGAAGGGTAAATCTGATGTAATCCCAACTGTATTTTAGACTTCACAAATAGACAAAATTTAGTTTCAGCTACTCAAAAGCCATGCATATGCAACAAGCTTGACTTTTATACTTTCATTGTACTGTCCTTTCATGACATTGTGCATTAAAACGACTGCAGCTGTCACAGGAAAACCAAGCTCTCTCAAATCATGAAAAACCTGCTCAGCAATGGATGAAAATGGCAATGAAATTTCAAGAAAGTTCAGACAGAGAAATGATAAAGGTTATTTGCTTTTAACATAATTAATGGGCTACATATTTTAATAAAGAAAAATGGTGTCTGAATACCTTGCCCTATATTGTCATACAGTGAACATTTTATTCTGTGGTCAGAATAAAAAGTAGGAAGATTTATTCAATGCTTACATCCTCTTTCAACACAGATTTCTTCTCTACACATTATTTTCAAGCATTTTATCAAGTGTAGCATCAAATGAATCAATTGAAGATATTCCCACATATTCAATGAGTTGATTTTTCCGCTACAAAGAGTTTTTTGCAAACTGAAAAATCTTGCAAGTATTCAGCCTAAATTTTCATTTTGAATGCTGAATCACATTACTTATATAAAACTTAATTAATTACAAAACACTTAATCCTCTCACTCTTTAGTCACCACATTTTGAAATGCTTGAAAAATTTTATTGCCTTTTTTTCAGAAGTCTTCCACCTAAATAACAATAATTCTCAATCTTACCAGAAATTATTTTTCACCTGTTCCCTAATGCTTTGTTACTGCACTAATTTCTTCTTATTTTTTGACACAATTCTACGTTGCTTTAGATAAAAATTCATGAAAGAACCAACCCCCTTGACAAAACACACCCTCTGCATTTAAAAAAGAGGTCTTTATGGTTTTTCTCACACTTCTCATTTTACCTTTTTCCCCACGTAGTCTACTAACATAATTTTAAAAGTGTAGTAATGTAACCTGTCTTGAACTATCCACATAGCTTTCTATACACAGACCTTCCTAAGACAATTAGTAAATTTGTAACTTCTATGGTATTTTGAAATATATTTTCCCAGTCATTAGGTCAAAATTTGAAAAAAGAAAAATCCAGAAATATAGAGATTGTGCCTTTATTCATACCTAGATCACTTTTTACTTTTTTCTTTTTTTTTCTTAAGAATTATTTCCCTTTATATGATATAAATGATTCCTGGTTAAGTATTTCCTGTTAACTTGCCTCAGTCTTTGACAAAATGACTGTAAAAACCATAAAATCAGATAAACAGAGCAATTAAAAATATGAAATCTGTGGAGACAATTGACTTTCCTTCTTTGCCTAGGAAAACAAAAAACAAACCTAAATCTGAAATTTTCACATATTGAGAAAAAACAACAGCTCTGAAAAATCTACACTGAAAATTCAGAACATGCACTGTTGTAAAGACTTTATTTCAGAAATCTCTATGCAGGAGCTGCTAATAAGAAATTGTATAAGGCAAGAGAAAGAAGTTAGAAAATAGGTCTTTGGCTTCTAACGCAAAAAAATTCCAGATGAGTTTCTTATGGAGTAATGTAAGAAGTTCAGTGAACAGAAAATTCATAAATAAAAACTAGCAAATGCATGAAAAATTTTAACTGTATGGATGTGCTTGTGGGATAATAAAGACATTTTTGTATATGACAGAGAAAAATCATAGGGATTAATGAATTAATCTCCCATCTGTAACTAACTCTAGATGAAAGACATTAGGCTGATAACCAATCATAAACATTTCCCTACCCTGCCAAATCCCTCTTAGTCAAATTAATAACACCTTAGACTAAAGTCTCTTTTCAAGTATTCAATAAAAACACTCAACCCCAAAAAGACCTTTAACCCCCACACAAAAAAAACCACAACAGGAAAAAAAAAATAAACTCAAAGAAACTTCGAGAACAATTGATGTAAAAGAAAATACACAGTCTAATGAAAAAAACAGTCTAATGTAAAAGCAATTAAAATGACCATTTTATATTTTTCTTTTTCCTAACTACAGTTGCCTTGTTATATCTGGCCTTAATGTGGATAATGGGATCATGACTACATTTCTGTAGCTTTATTCTCTCCTTTCATCACCCCCAATCCCAAACCTAACAGAAAAAAAACTTTAATACCTGACTAAAAATACAAGAATGCCAAGTGTTAAAATTACCTCTTAATGATAAATTAATAGCAGTAAAACACTTCAAGAACACACAATCTCTAGAAGGCTGTTAATCTCTTATCTACCTCATGTTGCACACAGTATTAGATTTCACACTTTTCCAAATGTTACTTATGGTTGGGAGGATTTCCTGTCTTCATGGTTAAGCATATCTCATTTTCTTAAATATTTTCCATTGCATCTTCTATCCTTATGGTTAAGCATGGCATAAGGATAGAAGATGCAATGGAAAACATTTAAGAAAAGAAAAATCCTTCTCAGGTAAGTAATACGTGAAAACCAAAATTGCATGGTGTCAGATTCTTCCTGTATTATCTACCCAGATAACCATCACTTAAACTCTTGTATTCTTCCATTCTTTATAGTATTTTCCTTGTAAACCTGGAATTATTTGCAAATTACAACATTTTAAAAATGATGAAACCTGAGCTCACAAACGTAAGAAGATCTAAGTAGAAAATATATAATAAGGAAGTAGATTATTCTCCTGAGAGGAGCTTCTTAAAAACATCACAAAACTAGATACCCAACAAAAAAAAATAAGATGATGGTGAACAAATCTCTCATTCCTACAACACTCTTTGAATTTTATAACTCTAATAACACTCATGACCCTCTGTGATCTATCACATTGTTTGCAATTCAATAGTTTTTTTATTTAATTTTAAATTCATATCACTTCAGAGATATTGTATCACAAGTGGCAGGTATGATTGAATGTACACCAAGATTAAAATCAGATTTTGCCTTATGATTTGTACAATTGAGTACTCTGAAGCTCACAAAGGTTGATGTTGAAGCACATATTACTTAGCAAAGAAATTTATTAGCCATATATATTTTGGCGAAGCTTAACAAAAGAACAGACAGTGTGTTTGCAAAATTTCTTTGTATTACGTACTTGTTGAGAAATACTGAAAAAAACAGAGATACCTTTGTAGATTAATTAAAATTCTATGCATTTTCAAATTATCCCCTAGTCTAGAATGACTTTTTTTTGTTGGTTTGGTTTGGGGTTGGGGGGGTGGTTTGTTCATTTTTTCTTTGTTTCGTTTTTGGGGTATTTTTTGTACTGCATAACTGTATGGGGTTTAACAGCTGTACAAGCTCAAACTTTTAGTAGAAAATCAAAGTAAATTAGGAATGAATCTTCAATGGATATCTCCCTCATGAATAATAGAAGAATTTAAATTAAAACTTGCTATATGGCAGTATGATAATAAACAGGTGGACATACATACAATATGATTTGTCAGTTCTAGAAGTTCCCCAGGGAAGTGAGATTAGCAACATCTAAGCAGAGGAAATAAGAAGCAATAGATAAAGAAACCTGGATTAAAATCTACAGAAATAGTGGATAAGCCTGCAAAGCAACTGCTTTTTGTGTCACTTCAGTTCCCTGCAATAAATATTGTCATGAATGACTGCATGGCCCATCAGTGAAGATGACTAGACTGGCACTGAAAAATTTCATCTGCTCCTTCAGCTCCCTGTGTTCAGCATACTGTGTTCCCTCACTGCCTAGCTCAATGCCCTACTAGGAAGTATCCTGTTGGAAAACTCCGCTGTGAAGCCAATTTTACCCTTGCCAATAAGAATTATGAACACTACTCTACTGTTCACGGGAAGGTACAGAGGGGCAAAGGGATCAAAACTGAGAATTATCAACAGGAGGTACATAGCAAGAGAGAAAAAACCACACCTTGAAGAAACAGAGATATGTAAATGAAGTGAGCAAGGAGATTAAACAAGAAGAGTCATAAAAAGAACTGAAATTTCCCTTGAATGATCTTCAAAACACACTACCTTGTTATCTCCAAGTCTAAGGCAGACCTTTTACCTCTGCTATAGAATGAATATTTTTGTTTATTCTGTGGAAATTCTTCTGTGAATCATATTAGTGACACCTTGTACATACAGTGTCAGTTATTAAGACAGTGTCACTCCTCTAGATTTAATTCAATAGATTTCTATTTATTTTTGTTTCTAACACCCATTGTCCTAGAAATAAGTGGCTTTGGGATGCAACATATCTGACTGCATAGTTATCCATCTGTATAAGCTAATTACATAATCCAAATTACTTATAATATCCTTAGATTTATTGTACAAACATGAAGAACCCAAACTGTAAATTTTCATTGTCATGCAAGAATTTAATACCAGAGAAGTAGCCCAGAGATTTTTTCCTAAATTCTGAATAAAATTGGGAAAGACTCTTAAAAGGTAATAATGGCCTTGCAAGTACTTCAAGGTAAAGATGACCATGGAAGACAATGAATTATGTTTCCTGGCACCAATATAATTCCATCTCCTGAGAACTTACGCATACTTGCTGTGAAAGCAACTATCTGATTTATAGTCAGACTGTCACAATATTTGCAAATTTCATTTTTAACTCCATTCCTTTCCAGCGCACCATAGATCTCCTTGGACGTATCTGGACATTAATCATGCTGTTAGATAATCTTTCTGTGGTAGTTTTATGCAACTTCATGTTTATATGACTGTATTTTTATAAAACCTGAGTAGATTTACTGAGAAAATGTGTAACATACAAACATAAGGTCAAATGACAACCATCTCAAACAAATAATTGAGTATCCTCATATTCTGTTGATCCTCTTTAGTATTTCATGGAAATATCACACTGTGACAATGTTTTTTTGTTATTAGTTTCTGAATTTATATTCCTAATATGATGAATATTTAATATGGTTCTAGTCCACAACAGTGGCAAATATTTTCTTGAACTGAAGTGGCACAGTAGATGCCAGTTTAAAGTGTCCCAATATATGTTTCCATCATTCCCCCAAATCAATTATGGTTGTTTTCAGCATAAAAAAGTCATCTTAGGGCTACTGATGTAATATATATTTTGTCGGCAAAATAATACTACCTACCAAAAGCCATATTTCTACTGCGAATTAACATATACAGGTCCTCTTTAATTTTACCCCCCCTTATGCTGACTGAAATATTCATCCAAATTCTCTTTTAATGTCTCTCTGAATATATTCAGTCTGAACACTGCAAGATATACATGGAATATACTGAATGTATTCAGTCTGAACACTGCAAGATATACAGGTTTTCATACATGGAGAACTTTGACTTTGCACATGCTTTCCCTAAAGGAGTCCATATACCCTTACTTAGTTTTTTTGGGGAAAAAAATAACCTATACCAATTTGATTTGGTTTTCAGATGAAATTATAAAGGTGTTCCAAATTTTTATGTGTAAGGAGTAACATTCAAACTGCTTGATAATAAAAAGACTTCTTAGTTTCTTATAAAATGTATCATATACCACATGATCAGCAGTATTATTCATTGTAAATCTATTAACTAGTTAATATTAAGGAAAAGAAAAAGTTGAAACAGATCAGGCTTAAAACACCATTTTCAGGTCCACTGATGATGGTGTTTTAGTTCAATTTTAGATAGACATCCACTTACAATTTCAGTGAGACAGGTATAGCATTGCACTTAAAAAGGAGGTTTGCCATATCATGGAATCAGAAATTTTTGGGGAAGTTAAGCTCTTGAATATCAAGAAAGGAGAAAAAAAAAAAATCAGAGAAACAAGCTGCAGTGAAGTAGTACACTGTGCAATCACTATGTATGAAAACCTGAATCAGTGAAGTGTACTTTGGTGGCACTCATTCATAAATTAGCATGCCTCTCCTGCCAATATGACAGAATATACATCACGTATTTGCAGCACTGCTGTCCTCAGTTCCACGTTCTGATCTACTAGCCCTGTCCTCCTCCTGTCTACCATTCCTGCAGACTCATTCCTTACATCTCAGTTATATATATGCCTCTTTAATTGTAAAGCTAGGCTTGCCCTTTTCTTCATTAGCTGTGTGAATGAAAGGGGGATAAGAAACAAAGAAGGTTCCCAGATTGTCCTTACAAGTTTTACAGAAGATTTTGCCCTGGATCAGGGTTGGTGGATGGAGTACACTTTACTTTTTGAGAGTACGGTTACAAGTAGGAAGATTTCAGGTAAGTGATTATTTCACTGTCCATTCTCAAAGGTACGGAAAAAATGCATATGGCCATTATCCTATAGATTTTAAGGTATGAAAGCATTATCAGTCTTCAGCAGAACAGCTATCTGAAAATGTTAACATCAGAAAAAGTACAAATTATTGTGGAAGGAATGTTGGGAAGGTTGATTTAAATTCAGTAATGATTTTGAAAGGCAGTGGGGGGGAAACTCTATTTCCACCTTCACTGATGCTATACAACATACTGCATACTGCAAAATGCAGATGGGAAAGTGTACCAGCTTCCAAGCTTGCTGAGGCAGAAATATAGCTTGGAAACAATTTTCTTGAAAGGGTTACAAAGCTTAGCATAACTGTGAATAGACTACGTAAGTATATAATAAGTTTGTAAGTTTGGTGAAGTAGACCTGCAGAGATAATTTGTTCTAAAGTTGAAACAACTTTGAATAAGTAATTTCCCCGGTGTGTCCAGCTAACTGGCAATAAGAAAGCTGCTGAATGTAAGTATCAATAAAAAGAAAAGTGCTTCAAGTCACATGCTTTCCTTCCCGATGTACCTCTCCAACACCTATGCTGTCACTGGAGGGCAGGTAACTTCGGTTACATTTAGTCTCTCTTTCATGTGTTGTGAAACAGGAATAGCAACATTTCTTCTCGAAGGGACACAGGTCATTAGTATCTCCAAAGTACAGTGATATCTTCTAATGGAATGTAGCATGGCAATACAAAGCGCTGTTATAATGTGAATCACATTGCAGTCTTCACTCTTAAGGGCACTTTTGTCTGTGCACTTTAGACAGTTCTTGAAAACTGGTCCATTGTGTCTACTAGTGAACTACTTTTTATGATTCAACAAAACTGGCAAAGCAAAATCTAACTAGGTTTAATTAGTCACAAAATGCAGCTATGAAACTGCACTCAAATACTTGATGAAATTTCATCACAGCTCCCAAGCACTTCACTCAATTCCAGTTCCATTCCTGTTCTCCAACAGAGCTTTACATGTCACAGACACAATCACCAGTTTTTACAGTCATATAGAATAATTGATTCTGTGGGAGTAAATATTTGCCATGTACTTTCATGAGTCACTATTTCGAGGAAAAGGGGTGTCAATGCTGCAAAAATATTTGGTGCCTCATCTTGCCAACAACAATCACATTTGTTTTGTCAGTGAAAGGGAAGGGAGGGGGAAAAATCTTGGTTAAAAAAACCCAAATTAATCCAAACTGTAAAAGCTGCATGTGCAACCCACAACATAAATATATCATGAAGAGTCATAAAATGTTTTTTTTCAAAGCAAGCTATTCTAAAAATTCTTTAACCTAAATAAAGTAAATTATCATTGTGCAATTTGGATGCAAGGGGATTTCATAATTAATTTCTAAAATGAAGATGTAATTAAAAGTTCATGTGCCTTTCTCATATTGGGAACAGTGCCTTCTATTTAAAGGTTAGCAGGAAACAGTTACTGAAATTTTCAGGTCATAGTTATTTAACCACCTGAAGCCCCTGTGCAGGTGAGCACAGTAATAATAAAAAATCTTCAGCTGAATTTATGATTGAATTGAAGCCAACATTGTCACTGGAATGATTTATACCCACACATTACCTGAGCTAATATATAGTTAAGAGCTGTGGACAAGTACTATACTTTACACTTATCACTGACTTAAACTGTTCACAGCTGAAGATGTAACAGTCATCTTACACAGCAAATGGTGTTTTCTAGATGGTTCATCCTAACCTGATGCATCAACTTTTCTCCAAATATTTCACAGTTCAGTATCTGGGATGCAGATACTGGCTCCATTTCATCCATGTTTCTTCCAAAGATTCAAAATATTTCTGAGACAATAAGTTCATCACCCATCCCTGAGCCCACTGAAGTAATTGAAAGAAAAAATATGATAAAACACTACTGGCACACCCCTATGTTGCAAATAATTATTTCTGTAGACAAGAGATATCTACGTTCATTCAAGATTATTTTAGTTTTGTAGAAGGGTTACTCAACAACTTCCTGACTAATTTACCTGACCTAATAAAATAGACACATAGGAAACATTTGAATCCCTGATTTTGCATTATTGTTGAAGAGGAAGTAAAATATGAGCATTTCCAAATAGGCCTATTTAAAAATTGCATCAAAACCCTTCATTTTTCACCTAAAAAAAAGGAACAACAAAAAACCAGCAATCAAAAAACCCCAACCACGTATGAAAACAACAACAAAAGTTGTGTTCTTCAGGACCCGTGTTTCTCCATCACTTTATTCTAAAGATTTGGTTTCAGCTCTTTTATTGCTTCACTCTGGCAATTTGGAAATTAATCTTTAAATAATTTTTTTTTTTCTGTCAAGGGCTTATACTGTTTTCTGCATTATAGTATTAATCTAAAACCTTTTAAGATTATACACAGCTTATAGTCAACTTTTAATGGAAATGACACCAAACATTCCAAATAGAGTAACAGAGTGCTACAGTTAGTGCCTTTTAATATCACAAGCCTCATGTTTCCTTCAGACGTTTCACAGATCATAAATAAAGAATTTTATGAAGTTCTAAGCTGAAGAAAAGCAGTTTTGAAGAGTTGAATTTTCTGAAGGATATTGAATGCAATCACCACCTGATGTAGTATTTTCACCTTCAGAGTCACTGTAATCATGATGTAGCTTCACACAGGCTCACTTCAGTCCACAATAGCATTGTCCAGTTTTAAAGGCCCCACCTTGGCTGCTAGGCTCTTACTATAAATTTTTACTCCTACATAAAGCAACCAGTAAAAATCACAGAATATTCCTATTAAATTTAATAGTGTTCTACGTTCTGATATAGTGTGTATTGTCTTTAGTGTGTAAAATCGATCTCTGATAAAGTAAAAACAAGAACAACAACAAAAAATAGATGCACAAAGGTACTTGTACATATGGCAAAACGCCCCATTTTGGAAATATTTATTCCATTCTGTTTATTCTAGCAATGGAATTTTAGTTCCAGTGTGTTGCTGGCCGTATAACAGCTTTTTTAGCATATGATCATTTATGGTACAGGAACCAGTTTCTGTCACATAATTAAAGTCCAGGTCAGAAAAAGCATAACATTTAACATGACACTTAAGGACATGGTTGCATGGTGGGCTCTGTAGTGTTGAGTTAGTAGTTGGACTTAGAGGTCTTAAAGATCTTTACCAACCAAATGATTCTATAGTTCTGTAACTCAATGCTTCTAACAAATCAATGCCATCTTAGTGCACTTCTGTGCATATGAAGTGTATATGGATTATTTATAGAAATGTCTTACAGCAGGTTAGGAAGGTTTCATACTAATTTTTTTTTTACTTTTTGGTAAAGTATGTCTATTTCCTCAACAAATTTTACTCAGTTTCTGCTGGAATACTAAGAAAGGAAGAAATACGAAAAGTTTACTTAATTCAAAAGTACTAACTACTAAAAAATTCCGCCTTAATCTGAGCTCTGGAGACTGAAAAATCCTAGCCTCTATCTATGACCTTACTTTGTAATTTATCAATCACTCTCCCAGCTGTTTTCCCTTCTAGAAACTCCTGTTTTCATTAAGGATCTAAGTTGCAAGCATCTAGATTTGTACCAACAAAAGCTGGTAAAGCAATTGCATACACCTTTCCCAAAGTCTCAAGTCCAAAGAGTCAACATCAGATGAGGAAATTCAAAGCACCAAGTAGAATCATTCACAGTGTCTAAGACTTCCTCTGTAAAAAAACATGTAATAAAAAGGCCAGACATTTTAGCTACGTGAACTGGAATGCACAGTTCATTTCCAAAGGAGAGTGCACAGTTTACAGTTAAAAATAAAACCCACCAGTGCATATATGAAGGCAGTACTTTGTAACACCACCAATACCTATAAAGAGTTCCATATTTGAAGTACATCCATTTTGCAACTCCAATACCATGAAAACTAATTGCATTTAAAACCTAGCTTTCAAAGCACCACTGGAAACTGTGACAAAGTTCCAAGCACAACAGCCAGAAATATGGAGCTCTAAATTCTAAAATCCATTATTTAAAAACTATTTTTAAAAAGTTATCCAATTCTCATAAATAGAATACCTTCAGAGTTAAAACTTAATTTAAAAAAAGTTTAAGAGGAAAGTAATCCAAGATGAGTATATTCCACATTATTCCTTCTTCCAAATGTCCCCTTTTAAAATACAACATAATGCTTTGAATGCCTCCTCACTTGGGCTTAACTTGAAAATCCTGAGCAGCACCAGGTGACTGCCCACCTAAAACCTGTCAACAAAACCGCAGCTGAAATAAAGAATAAAAATTACTCTGTTTAGTTAGTTTTAAAGAATAAAAATAGTAGACATTGCTCTCAACACTCTATGTAAACTTAACAGAAAATGACAGAAATCTGAGACGAATTTCATACATTAGTGATATTTTGAACTTCCTTTGTAGTAACAGTCATAACAGTTCAAATGTAATAGTCAAAATTGAGCATTATAAATGAAAGGGAATTCTTTGTAAAGAAGATCTTAGTTTAAAAAATACAATATTATGTCTTTAATAAATTTAATATTTTGTTGATCATCACACAAAAGCCTCTGAATTCAGAATTACAAACAAGCTCAAAATTCACTTTTCTGGAAATTCAGTGTCAAATAACTTTTAAGAAAAAAGTTATAAGGCTTTTTTTGGCATGTGCAAATGTCTCCTCATTAGCTTTCTGAGCAGTATGCTACTCTAAAGAATATGCATGTTGGCTATCCATTAATTTCGGGGGGGGGTTTATTTGTTCGTTTGTTTGTCTTCTTTTTCTGAAAAACAACTCTTTCAAGTCACATCTACTTCTATGCTTTCCCTTTGGTTGAGCCTTAATTTTATAGAGAAAGTCAAATATGGCAACTAATTTTTAAAGTTGTACAGTCTTTCCCAGATTTTCTATTAATATAGTGAAATATCTAGTACTAAGATTTAAATATCCCCTGAAAAAAAAATAAATTTTGGAAACAGACAGAACGAGTTCACATACATTCATATCCTGAAATACATGCAAGTCATAAACAGCATACCACCAGAATGTCCCTGAAGACTGCAGGATTGATGAGGACACAACTTTCAAATAATATTCCCCCACTTTGCACACTGAAACTGATAAAATCCTGGAATGATTCGGTATGTGTAGAGCTAAAACTTCTTAACTACATTTTAAAAATTTAAATTTTGTACCTATTTTCTTGGTAAAATGCTATTGGTTAGTTTAATCACTATTGCACTGCTGTATTTTGTACATCACTAAGGAAAAAGAATTATTGTTACAGCACACATACCACATACTCTAATTCTATTTTCTTGCTATTTAATTAAATATTAGTCTGTTCATTAATAATTTTAAAACTAATATCAAAGTCTGTGGACTTTACAGAATTGACAAATGTTGGTATTAGATCAGAAATCCTGGTTTCAGGAAAAAAACAGACAAAAGAAACAACTACCAAAAATGTACCCAAACAAATCACACAAAACCTCTTCTAAGCCTCTGAAATCAAGTATAAATATAGCATAAATGCACAGCCAGTGAGGAACTTCTTCGCATACAATGATCTAGGAAAATTACAAATAATGAGGACAACAGAGCATAGGTAAGTTTCAAAGTTTTTCCAATAATTTAATTGCAAAAAACCCTTTTCTATTGAGACAGTTTTTCCTGTAAAGTCCTTTCAGTAGAGAGGATAGAGGACAGCAGGTATCTGTTTAGTGCCTTATGAGAAGGTCATTATGTTTCTACCCCAAGAAGGCAAAAAGTGAACAAATTAACTAGGAACTGCAATGGAAAGCAGTGAGATGAAAGAAGCACACATTTCTGTGTTTTCTGTTAGCAAATCACATCTATGGGCTAGATTAACCCATTTCAGCATTTATTTTTGTTTTGTGAGAATATTGTCTTGCAGTGACTCCTAATATTTTTGTTTCACAATTTGATATTTTGAAAGAGTAATGAGTCACACTCTAGTCTCACTGAATCACATTATTGCCTAAGACCAATAAAACCCAACCCAAATCTTGTTACATTTTAGTAGCAGATCATGTATTACTGAAAGTACAGGCGAAATGTGTACTACATAGATTTCATTTTATGACAGGAATTACTGCAGAATCCTTGCTGATCACAGTGTCCATTGGTCAGTTATATGCTACGTATTTCAAACACTCGAATGTAGAGATGCCTTACCAAAGGCAAAACCCACTTCTTTTCACATCAGAATTTGTTGCTTAGGTGTCATTTATACCTTAAATTACTGCTGAAACTACTCATCACGATATATTAAGTGAGCATTAACACCTACATGGGTGCATAAGATTTTTTCATGATCTTAAACCTTATTATCAAAATCCCTACAAGAATTAATGTCTTTGGCTGGATGGTCACTACAATTAGTAGTACAATTAAGCGGCTACCATCAGTCCAACTGAATTGCTGATATGTCTACACTCCATTCTACTATTTTCCTGGATACAATACATCTTAATGAGTCTCTCATTATTCTCTGATTGTTTTCCATTTTCTTGTACAAGTCTCTAGAAAGTCTGTTTCCTTACCCTGATAATACATATGACTTGTAATGATAGATTCTTGCAGCAATTAAGCATTTTAGCATTTAGTGTCCTATATTTCCAAAACTATGTTTCAAACTTCAAGTGGGAGTGGAGTGTAAAAACTTTCTACCCTTAAGAACACAAAATAAGAGAATATATTGTTAAATTATGAACAATTAAATAACAATACAGGCACAGTTTTGATATTTGTCTGCTAACTGACTTTAACTTATTTATCTACCCTCATTTTCTACACAAGCAAACAATTGTACTTCATTTGTTTTATTAAATTCAGATTACAATATGGAGACTTTTCTGTATCTATGGTGAGAAAATTGTCAAAAATCCTGCAGTCTGCTCCCCAAGGACATGTCCACCCTCTGGAACATGCTATTGATATTTCACAGAAATCTAAAGAGAACACAACAAACAGAAGATAATGTTTCCATGATAGATTCATTGGATCTATTTAACTGTAATTTAATCCAGATCTCATGAGGGATTAACTAAATTATAAAGAACAGGGGCAGCAGCCTCCATGTTGTATTACAGATGAAACTTATTTTTTAAATGCTGCCTAATGCGCTGTTTTGTACATTCAGCTGTAAAAATACATCCTCAGAATGTTTAAAAGACATTTCACTTGGAAATACTCTGTGTTTTACATTAGTTTCTTGACATAATAGCAGCTCAGGTTTTCATCTGGAGTGGACTATATATACTCTTATGACAGCACTAAAATATTGTTCTGTCTTTTCCCCAGTAATTGCTGTATTCAACAGAGGTCCAAAAATAAGTAATGATCTGAAATCTTTTATGTGGTGGTATGCTTTAATCAGGCCAAGGACTGCATTTTGTATGGACTACATCAGCTTCAGAAAAGTAGATTTGCCATAGAAATTTGACAATGTTTGTATTATGATTTAACTTGTTTTCTGGTCTTTTTATAGGACTGGGGAAAGACAGCGGAGAGAATCCATGCAAGAGTGCTGGTGATACAAATAGAGTGCAAAATTAATTGAAACAATTAAGAAGCTTGACAAAATTATCTGATATTGGGTCTCACTATGATCATTCATTTGTGAGACAGTGAAAAAAATGCTAATGAAATTCAGTCAGTACACACTAAAAAGATCTGGCAGAAGTTAATGAAAGTATATATCCACAATCATGGATTTTATGAGACTTAAATAACACGCAGGGCACTTTAGCAACAGCTTTTGAAAGTAAATTCAGAGTTAAGTGTTGGTAGACCAAATGGATGACAATTTCATTGTATTCTGAACTCAGTATTGTACTCCCCACTACTGAACAAAACAGAAGAGTAAAAAGGTGGCAGGTGTAATGAGAAATACTAAGGAATTTTTGAGTAAGGAGAGATTATTTGATATAGTCCTCATACAAAAATTCCCATGGATGATTATGCTATTATTCACCTTGAAAAAAATGAAAGAGAAGTGTGATATGAAATGCATTTAATTTCTGGGTAAGAAAGGAGAGATAATAAGGGAATAATTATTGACTATATTTTGTTACTCAGGAAATTAGGATGTTCAATGAAGACATGACACAATGTACCAGTACAGCACCAAACCAGAGGAAGTATCTTTACCATACTTCAGGTAATGAAAGTATGGACTTTTTTGTTCATGCTTTTGTAAGGATTAAATAGATGTAGGTGCCACAGCAGTCATTAAATATGATAGTCTAGATGAAACTGATGGTTTACAAAGTCCTCACATTGATAATACCCGACACAGTGTGCCACTCTATAGCTGTTTCATTCCTTGTACTTTTTAGCTTCAGCACCTTTCATTTGCAACAGTGAATGATAGATTTGTCTCATAAAATGTAATTGAGAACTGCAGAGGGTTCACCATTTTCATGTTCAATACCATTTGACCCTATACAGAACAAAGGAATCTGAACTAGGAAGATAAGAGAAATGGATTAAAGCCTAGGACAAAACTGTCTCCTCATATAACACAGAAAATGTGAGAGATGGGTTATTAATCTAAGCGAAATGAGGATTTTAGGGCTTCTACTCTGGTAAAATTGCTGGGAAAAAATACATAGTTTCAGGTGTTTCAAACATCCTAAAAGAGACACCTCCTACTGTGTCCCAGTCATCTGCTGAAGGAACAGAATAACTGCTGCTTCACTGTGTTTGTGTGAGACTCTATACCCTCTGTAAGTTTCCTCAAGAGAATTTAGGAGGGTCTAATTTGTTTAAAAAACCATTAAAAGCAAAAAACTGTGTAGCAGTAAGAAAATTACAATGGACCTCTTAGACTGCTTACAGATGCTTTCCTAAATCTGGGTTTCTTCTGCCTTACATGATTTTCCACTTCTTCTTTGTAGTGAAGAAAAGAAAAAAAATGCTGTCTAAGACTCATTGCACTTGGGACGAAAAACCAAAACATAATGGCTCTGCGGTTTGCAATATTTTTGCTTGCAGCTATTGCTCTATTTCCTGTTGACACTGCATTTTAAATGCTCTAATGATGCAATTGTTCTTGAAAACTGCAGAAAAACAGACACCATGAACAGCTAATTGGTGCCTGTGATGAAGCTAGAAACACATCTTGAACTTTTCTGTTGTTGTTGTTAAAAAGTGAGTGAGAGGGATTTGTTGCCATTAGGCCATGCGAAATGCTCAGTAGCTGGCAGGATTTCATTCCTGTTAACATAATTAATGCCTGTAATATACCTGTCACTCATCAAGCATACTGCATAGTTATTACATATAGATACTGTTATGTATCATTCAATTTTGTATGCCCTGAGGGCAACTCAGTTTAGGGATTCTGCACAATTTTCTGTCAAGTTTGCTCTCGGGTTCATTGCCATTCAAAATGTATCATAACAAAATACAGCTCTGTTATCAAAGTCCTTTTCCTCTCTGCCAGTTTTGTAGTTTCCTGGCTGCTTGGTTCCTCATGAAAATGGGTATATAATCACCTTCTGCAGCTGTGCAGACTGTTAGATTTTTGCCACCTTTCCAAGGTTTCTTTGATAAATGCAATGAAAATAGCTCCATTTGCATTATCACTGTAGTACTATCATCCCAGTCATCTATTACACACTCTAGATTTATATATAACCAAGCCCCTTTCTCCCTCCCCTTCTCTTTTGGGTTTTACTAAAAGTAAATGCATGTAATCCATTAATACTGAGCTCTTATTTCCAGCTAAGAGTCTGTAAAATCAAATATATTTCACACCCTTCTGTCCCATGGTTTTAGTATATTGTATATAATTTCTTCTTGCTTACCTATACTTCTTCTCCATTCTCCCCACCCCTCATAAGTTTCCAACGCATAAAAAGAGGGGAGGATTCCATTCCTATGAGTTTCCTTGTTCTGTATCTTCTTTTTCTACTGTTACAGCCCACTTCAAAATTATGTTCTGATTTTTTAGCTAGGAGCTAGAATTTTGACCCTAAGAGCTAGAATTTTGACCCTAGAATTTTAGTTTAGGAATTACTGGTATAACCCAGAAGTTTAAATTTCCATTAGGAGACTACAAAGAGATGAAACTGTACAAATGTCAAACAGCTACCTTGTTCTAGCTTTTCATCAAATAAAGCATAAGTATATATATAATGTAATGACCTTATTAAATTTGGTTCCAGACAGATACAATTTCTTTTGTGTCTAATCAATTTTAAGAATTATTTGAAAATCCTATTATACATTTTCATTTAAAAATGAATGTTTTCTATCAAAAGTGATTTCACTAACTATACATCTGCATAAGAATGCATAACATTGCTTTAAATACATATCTTAAATTATATTTAAAAATTAAATTACAAACAGATGGATTTTGTTTTAAAAATAGTTTTTAAAAAATATAAAAGACTATGCTACTGTATATCTTGATGTCAAAATATCCACATAACATCAAATGATTCTATTTAGTGTCTTCAACATTTACCAAATGAGGCCAGGATTCTTTCTCCTGTAGCATTATGACTTTGTAGAATGTTCAGGAATGCACCCCAGGGAAGAAAGATGTTAGATACAATGTCTGCTGCTTTGATGGTCGCCCTGACCTATCAAGAAAAAAGTAGTCTTCCACATCTTTATTTTATGACTTTTTTACGGACTTAATAAAGAACAAGTATTCTGTCCTGGGGAGATATTTAATGGCCTATTTCACTTCAAGAGATGTACCTGATGCCTCCTTGGGATGAAGAAGATTCAGAGAGATAAAAGACAAAAAATAGCATTAAATGGAACCTGGAGTTATTCTTGGGAACAATGGAAAGGTTTCATGACAACTTTTTTGAAGGTAAGTGATAGAAAGGGCTGTGTATATGAAAGACGCACCCAGGGAGGGAAATTAGGGTGACATTCCTCCATTTTGAAGCTGCCTAAAGGGGTCAATGACATTGTTTTATCACTCAAGAATGGCTGCTTTGCCTAGTTTAAAAAATGTGCTTTCAAATACCTTCTGATCTTTCAAGTGAACTGTTACACAAGGATCTGTCTTTTCCTCAGTGGCTTTATGCAAATCTTTCACATTTCGACAAGTGCAAATGCAGGGAAACTGTGTGTGAGAAAGCTCAGCCCTAAATATGACATGCTAAACAAAAATTACAGATTCTAGATTCAACTTTTCTGTCATAGGGTGAATCTTTAAAGAATCATGATTTGTGGATTTCAGGTAGAAAAAATTATTTGAAATTTTAAAAGCAAGCAAAATTAAATATTCTGTACAGAATAACAATTTAAAAAAAGAACAGATGAAGGTTTTAGGAAAGAAAATATAGCATATCAAAATTGAGATTATTTGGTCCTCTCATTAATTCAGTGTATTCAGAGGAGTTTTAATTTAGGATCTTTATGTTGTAATCAATAAGTTTATTTTTAGATGAGAGTTTCATAATACTAGAAACAGTATTTGTTTCCTACAACAGATTTTTCCTTTTGAATATTGCCATCTACTACAGGAAAAAGAAATTCTTAATATGATGGAGCTGCACTTGTCTCAGATAAATATATATAGCTGCCTATATACACACACACTTCTGTGGATATGTAAGGAAGCATATATATATATATATATATATATATATATATATATATATTTAAATACAAATAATTCACAAAAAGAAAATGTTTATAGCTGCAGAAAAAAAAAATCTGTCTTATAAATACCTTGAATTGTTAGCAGCATTTAAACAGTCACAATTCAAACTTGAAAAATAAATGGATATTTTTACTATGCTAGACATTCTGACGCTAAGTTTGCCAACAGCACAAATACCTTCACTCTGAACACCTTCTAATCTACAGAAGGTACATAAACTTCTCATTTTTGATGCTGGCAAGAGGTCTAGGGCATCACAGGAACATCATTCCAATTGTTATAATTATCTTTTGTATTAAAGTCTCATGCAGTCCACTAGAACAATACAGTAGTATCACAGAGGCAAACACTGAGCATCATGCACCATAATCTCATTGAACATCATATATCTTTTCATCCTTCTGTTTAGAAATATATTTCATCTGATTGCTACCATGATTATAGACTATGTTGCACAGAAAACTGAAATTTCACATTACCTATAGAGACACAAGAGCCAAACTTATCATTGAAAACAGGCATTTATTTTGTAAGGTGACTAAAATAGTGAAATATGCAACATGTAGCAGTATAAAAATGCTTCATTATTTGGCTTCTATTTTTATGATGTTTAAATGTGAAATTAAAAAAAAAAGTTAATTGTTTACCTAAATTTCAAAGATCATCTAATTTCCAACTCACTGCCACTGGCAGGGACATCTCCCTCTAGAACAGGTTGCTCGGAGCTCTATCCAGCCTGTGGCCCTGTGTGCATCCCTCCACAGGGAGGGATGGGCCATCCACAACCTCTCTGGGCAACCTGTTCCATTGTCTAAGGATGGAAGGAAAGAATCATCCTCACAGCAAAGAACATCCTCCTAATATCTGCTCTAAACCTACCTTCTTTCAGTTTGAATCCATTCATACCCTCCGTGCCCTGTCACTACACACCCTGGTAAAAAGTCCCTCCCTATATTATCTGTAGATTCCCTTCAGGTACTTTAAGGGTCCAATTAGGTCACCCTGAAGCCTTCTCTTTTCCATCTTTAACAATCTCAATTCTCTCAGCCTTTTCTCCTAAGAGAGAGAGGTGCTTCACCTCCCTAACCATCTTGGTGGTCCTCTTCTGAACTTGTTCCAACATGAGCAAGTATTATCTCTGCTTGGGATCCCAGAACTGATGCAGCCCTGCAGGTGGGCTCTCAGCAGAGCAGATCAGAGGGGCAGAATCCCCTCCCTGCCCTGCTGCCCACCCTGCTCTGGATGCAGCCCAGGACACGTGTGGCTCTCTGGGCTGGGAGTACCCATGGCTGGGGCAGGTCCAGCCTCTCAGCCACCAGCACCCTAAGCCCTTCTCAGCAGGGCTGCTCTGATCTGCTCATCCCCAGCCTGTGCTGAGACCAGGGGCTGTCCTGATCCAGGTGCAGCACCACTCAACTTGGTCTTGTTGAACCTCATGAGATTCTTATTGGCTCACTTATTAACCTTGTCCAGGTCCATCTGGATGGCACCCCATTCTTCAGGCGTGACAACTGCACCACTCAGCTTGGTGTCATCTGCAAATTTGCTGAGGGTGCACTCAAACCCTTCATCTATGTCTTTAATGAAAATATGAAACAAAATTGGCACTAATATGGACCCCTGAGATACAACACTTTTCAGTCCATTAGACCTCTGAGGTGTTGACCACTATTCTATGGATGTGACATCCAAGCACTTATCCATCTAACAGTTCACTCATCAAATCCATCTCTCTCCAGTTTAGACTAAAGTGTGTTGTGGGGGACTGTGTCAAAGGCTTTACAGAAGTCCAGATAAATGACAACTGTAGCCCTTCCTTTTTCCACTGATGAAGTTACTCTTTCTTAGAAGGCCACTGAATTGGTCAGGCAGGACCTGGCCTTGGTTCAGCTGCATTGGCTGTCTCAAATCCTGTCCTACATGCGCCTTAGCACAGCTTCCAGGAGGATCTGCTCCCTGATCCTCCCAGACACAGAGACCAGGCTGACAAGTAAGTAGTGGACACAGTCCTGCTTTCTAGGGTTTCTGAAGATGGGTACAATGTTTCCTTTTTTCCAGTCACCTGGGATGTGAGCAGACTGCCATAAGTTTTCAAATATCATGAAGAGTGGCTTGGTAAATACATCAGCCAGTTCCTGCAGGGCTCTGGTATGCATTTCATTGGGTACAGACTTCTGTACATTCAGTTACCTCAGGTGGTCATGAATCTGATCTTTACTTTCAATGGGAGGGATTTTGCTCCTCCAGTCCACATCCTGCTGTCTATCTCCTCAAAAGGGGCGGGAATAGAGGTTGCCATTGAAGAGTGAGGCAAAAAATTGGACCTTCTGCTCGTTTGTTGTTTCCGGTTGTCCAGCATTGTTTTAACAGGGGGTTCATCTTCATCCTTCCTTTCCTAGTTAACATACCTATTTCTCTTCACATCTTTTGCCAAGTTTAGCTTCAGCTTCTCCTGTGCCTTCCTTACCACATCCCTACAGAGCCCAACTTCATCTCTACTCTTCCCAAGCCACACATCCTATCTTCAATAGACTGTGTGTTTGCTTCTTTTTCTTTGTTTGACCAGCAGGTCCCAAGTCAGCCATGCTGATCTCCTGCCTTACCCTTGCCCAGTTCATTGAACATGATATGATAAGATTAAAAATTACTTTTTTTAATATGATGTACAAAGAAATTAATAATTAATAATTAATTAATTAATTAGCCATCCAGTCACTGTAAATCTGCTCTCCACTTTAACTTCTGAAAATCTTTTTGAGAAATATTCATTGTGGTAGGACTACCTGATACCAGTACACAATTCTCCACATTAAAAAAAAAACCAACAAACAAAACAAAAAAACCCAACCAAACAAAAAAAACCAAAACAACAACAACAAAAACCACAAACAAACAAACAAAAAACCCACAAAACCCAAAAAACAAACAAACAAAACAAAACAACAAAAAAAAAAAAAAACAAAAACAAAAAAAAAATTCAAAATGAGGAAAAAAAAAGTTTAACACTGAGAAGAATCAGATCAATATTCAACCAACAGTAAGTATTGTCCAGGTATTATCAGTTTGTCTAATGAGATAGAAAATGAGATAGAAAATCTTAAGAAAATTGCCTATTAGAAAATCATTAGAAAATCACTCTAATTAATTTTTTTAGATTATTTTTAAAATCTGACAGATTTTGAAATTCTGTTATTTGAATCTATTTTATGTTTCTATTTTATGGCTATTGTACATACCTAGAAATACAAGCTAATAATGCTTGCTTACTACAATTAATTTGATTGAAATATTAAAGGTTGGACTGAAGAAAGGAGTACTTTTTTAATATGTCTGATACTATACCAAAATACATATTCAAAATGCAGATACAGTAAATTGTGCTCAGATCAGTCCAACAGCCATCAGCTACTAGCCCCCAGAAATGTGTTTACTCACTTAGAAAATTGTGTATCTCTTTTTCTAAATTGCAAAATCACTCCTAAACAGTAATTTTACAGATCATAACATAATTATTAAAGATGAATAAGATTATATTCTGCCTGAAAAATATGGTTGATGCATATGGTTCTTGCTATTCAAGAATTATGTGTTCAAAAAATGTCTCTCTCAGTCCTATTTCTTTTAAAACTAAACAAAAGAGCCCACCACTCTGTCTGAAAAATAAAAGGTGTGGTACAGAAAAATAGAATAATCAAATCCTATGACCAGTCTCAGGACACAGGCTGTTCTGTGGGTCACGCAGTCTGGCTGCTCTAAATTGTGTTCATGTGTGGCTCTAGCCACATCAGGTCCTGAACCCAGAAAGGATGGAAAATTTAATGCAACAGCAAATTGTAGAACACAGAAGGAAAGTACCTTCAAAATCAAATATATTCTCTAAGCAACAACTTCTATGCAAAGTAGAGTTTAAAAAGTAAGTTGTAAATATTTGGTGTCCATTTTTATTATGCTCAAGTACCCCTTCTCCCTCCTTCCAAAATGTTCTGATGTCTTTCCCTTCATCAGCCAGGCCCTTCAAATGGCCTTCCACAGGAATGGTGAATATTGTGTAAACTGTGAGGAAATAGTTCTGCCAAGTAAAAAAACCTGTTGATATACATGAGTAGGAGAAAATAAGTACATTATACTTAAATCTAGTTTATATTTTTAGTTTATATTTGCTGTAGAACTGCAAACAATGTCACAGAGCTGAACATACAAGCTGAACATACAAACTAACTGCATCATATTTCCTTATATTCACTAGTTATTAAGTTCTATTAACTACTGCACTATGCCTGGCCTTTCATATGACTGAAACCATGCTTATGACTATGTCTGCTTTACTGTTTGGAAATTTTAACAAAACAAAAATTTTTAAAAAACTTCTAAGAGCACAGGCTTTGTCTATAAATGCTATGAATTCTCAAGGTAACGCAAACCCAAATGTATAAGGATTAATGACACAATAAATTCTTATACCTTTTATTTACTACAGTAGACTGGTATCACTTTCATTTTCCCTTCTCCCTTTCCAGGATGAAGAGGAGAATTGAAGCCACAGGAGGCAAAGATTATGGGCTGAGATGAGACCATCTCAGTGGAAACAGCACAGAGACAAGAAAATAACTGTAACAGCAAGGATGCTTATGACAGAGGTTACAAAAAAATAAATTATTCACGCAGAAACCCCTCAACAATAGACAATACGAGACAGTTCCCTTAGCTGAATTTACTCAGCCACAGAGAGAGTCCCTGCTCCTGCCCCCAGGAATGAGGTTGTAAAGGATTACCTCAGAGGCCTGGCCATTCCCCATGGTGCAACTGGATAAATTAACCCTGTCTTGCCTGGAACCAGGACAACATCTTACGTGGAACTTTTTTCTGTTTTCCCCCTCTGTTAAGAAGTCTCACAAAGTTTCACATGCTAATTTTCACTCTAATCATTGTGATATCATTTTACTGTAAAAAAAGTTCTAGAAAAAAATGAGTAAGTGGTTTTTGGCCCTATTATTTTTGTTTCCTGCTGTGCTTTTGTGTAAAAATAAATTGATTTCAATACACTCACAGTAAAACATGCTTGTTCTTTTCTTTATGGGCACCATATTATCTATAAAAATAAGTCTATTGCATAGCACACAGTCTTTAAAAATGGGGTTGTAGTGAAACAGATAAAGTCAGACTGAGAAGACAGAAAAAGGGAGGGTAAATTCCCTTTTCAGCATCCTTCAAATAGTCATCTTTTCTAAATTAAAAAATTACACAGAAATCTACACCATCTCAGAATAAATATGACTTAGAACTGATCACAAAAATTAACAGACTACTTTTTGTTAAAATTCATCTCCTTTACAGGAGTGTAATTACTTTTTTCTAAAGTAAAATAATCCTAAGTGATCATTGATGTTCATATTTTTTACTTTGCTTAAAATCTTTAAAAATATATGATAAAATATTTTGAATATTATTAGCTTGATAATATATTAAAATGTACAAATGTAACAGTTTATAAGTGATGGAAGACTTCATGTATTCTAAGCAGATAGCAAGATTTCTCTCCCTTACATTCTGGATCAGAAACATGTATCTAGTGCTCTATTTGTATTCACCCCACTCTAACATGCTGGTTTTGGGGGTTTTTTTACATTTTTTTCTCATTATTTGAACATTGTTGATTCTGCAACAAAACAATCATGAACAAACACCTTGTTCCACAAAAGGCCATTTTTGTATTATTTGATGGTATGGTATTATTCTGAAATTTCAGAATTGCTTTGAATACAATAGTAGATGGCACAATTCACTAACTACAGCAAGCAAAAACAGGACAGAAAATTGCACCAAATAGAGAATTTAGAGGATCATTTTGAAAAAGGAGAAAAGACCTTAAAATCATCTTTTGAAAAATGCCTTCTAAAACCATAACAAATTAAAACAGTCAATGTAAAACAAAAGTAAAAAGAATAACAGAAATTTCTAATCCTATTTCCATGTCAGTGCAATAATTATATTTAAATATAGGTAAAATCCATGATTGAAATGTGAACAGATTAATAGTATCTAAATTTTATATGCACAGGTGTTATAAATTTCTCAGAAAAAAATTTCCATTAGGACCTACGGACAAACACTCTTGAATCTTTCCTCTTGTTGATCACCGAAAACTCAGGTGAATAACTCATAAATATAAAATATCCATTTACAAAGTTTTAAAATGTTCTACTTAATATATGCCAGAATATCAGAATTCGTGCATATTACAAAAGACCCAGTCTATAACTTTGACCATATCAGTCTGCTTTCAAAGCTACAAGACTAAAGCAAAAAGTCATTAAGAGTATTTCAGTTCTTTGAGGAGATGAAATCAAATCAATAAAACAAATTAACAAGAAAAGACAGAAATATACTGTCACAAAGCTCTTTTTTTTTTTTTTTTTTTTTTTTTTTTTACTACAAACATTGAGACATTGAGATAGCTGGATTTGGATTTTGTTTTATATAAAAGTATACAACTATAAGTGTTTTGTACCAGCAATGATTCCATTTGCGGACAACAAAAGACAAAGCTAGATATGCATTCTCAAGGATCACAGGTGCATGAATTTTTATTCTAAAATCAGCGCTAGCTTTTTAGAAACTCTGATGTATAAGAATTACATTGTTGGAGGTCGCTTTAGACTTCTCTCCACCATGAAAAGTAAACAATTGTTAAAGCTTTGACACAAGGTCTTATATTTTTTCCTTCCTTTTTCTTAAATAATTATTTAGTATTGCACTTGCACTTTTCACGCACACTCAGAGATTTCAGAGGATTAAGAAAGAAACTCAGTTTTAGATCTGTTTCAATCTATCTAATCTAATTAATTTCATTATGATTATTTTACTGCAAAGGACAAAGACATCCTCTAATACATATGGCCCTTTTCTTCCAAAAGGTTAGCACTTCATTGCAAAGGATTTATTTGCTCCTACTAATAAACAAAAGTTTCTTGCTGATTCTAAGAAGATGACACCTGCCATCCTGATTTGTCTGGTGGAGCTAAATTAACCCTTATTATAAATATTTTCTGATGGGTAATTTCCTCAGTTTTATGTAAACATTCCATGAACATTGAATTGGGAATTTTTGCACTTGCATATGAATGCCTTGCAACATTTAATCACAGAATATAGCAATATGTAATTTGCATGGCTAGTCAAAATCCTATGAATATTCACAATTAACGTAGTTTTAAAAACTTTTATTGTTTTCTCATTTATAATCCAACAGACAAGGCAATTCATCACAAATGTGATCCAAAGGTAAGTGGTTATTATATTTAGAATAAATAATTTTAAAATAAGTTTACATAGCCTATGTGAACAGTAACATGGACTGTGGTGGACTCAAAGTCTTTGTACTATATTAAATGTATTGTGAAAAAATTTATATGAAGTGATTGTTTTGTCTTGTCTTATTCATTCTAGACTATTTCACTTTTGCTGTGAGCACCTGAATACCACTGACAGTAAGAAACTATATGAGTTACAGCTGGTATACATAGTTCTTTGTTAACAAACATCCAAAATTAAAGTTTCAGCAGGTTTTTTGTCCTCTAGTAATGTATACCTCTCCCATTCTAAAACAAAAAGCTCAAAATACAGTTTTTTCTAGCTCATGTAGAGCACTAAATCTGGGACAAGTTGAATCTGCCTGCTCAAGTGACTGCTTTCTCTTTCTTAACCTAATATATAAGCTGCTGTGGGGCTCCCCAGCAATCCTAGAAATCCTTTGCTTTTCAAAAGCTTTCTCATTTTGATAGTTTACCAAACCCCAATCCACTTCATTAGCTGTGATTAACTTCAACTTTCTGGTTCTCATATGCTGTAAAGTATTGACTAGAGACTAAACAAAAAGGGATTCAAATGCATAGTGCATGCACATAACTGCCAGCACCTCAGAACCGGTAGACTGGTTTTAATGTTTTTGTGCATTTCTATAATACCACCAAAGTTTAAATGTAACTATAGTCTCAAGAAAAAAAAAGTGTAATTAATATGCCTATTTCCTGCTATAAATTAGAAGTATTAAGCTGTAATAGGAAACAAAAGGCATATCAAGAGGCATTGGCATTGGCAATTGTAATATCAGCATAACTATGGCTTTTACCAGAATTTAAATGGAAGATATCAAGTTAAAGTACAGTTTGCAGAAGCTACTAAGATATTTGCCTTTGATGCTGAAACAGACAGAACTTCCAATCATATAAAATGGCCATTCAAGATCTTAAATTTACACACTACGAAAGAAGACATTAAACTGGCATACTTTTATATAAATTGCACAGAGCCATTAAAAAAGTGTCAGAAATTATTATCTCATAACCTGAAAAGATGTTGGACCTGAAAAATTATCTGTCTGCTTTAGTAACTAAGTTACCTTTAGAATTATATAATCTTGGAATGGCTTGGGTTGGAGAAGGCCTTAAAAATCATCTTGTTTCAACCTTGTCTTCCATGGATGGGGATGCCATTCCCTAGACCAGGTTGCTGAAATCTCTATGTATCGTGGCCTTGAAAATTTTCAAGAGATGGGGAACCTCTGGACAACTTGTTCCAATGCCTCATCATCCTTTCAGTAAGGAATTTCTTCTTATCTGAAGGTATCACCTCTCAGTTTAAAGCCATTAACTCTTGTCCTATCACTACAGCTCCTTACAAAATAAGTCCCTCTTCAGCCTTCTTGCAGGCTTGTTCTAGGTACAAAACATTGTAATAATATCTCCAGAAAAGCTTCTCTTTCCCAGACAAAACAATCCCATTTCCCTCAGCCTTTTCACACAAGAGAGGTGCTTCAATCTTTGGATCATCTTTGTAGCCATCCTCTGTACCTCTAACAGGTCAAGACCTTTCTTTTACTGGGGGCCCAGAGCAGAGGAGAAGAGTAGAATCACTTCCCTTGTCCTGCTGGTCATGCTGTTCTTGATGCTGCCCAGGATGGAATTGCATTTTGGGTGGCAAATGCACATTGCTGGGTCATGCTAAGTTTCCCTTCAACCCGCACAAGTGAGGTTTTTCTCCTCAGGGCTGCTCTCGATACACTGTCAGCCCAGCCTGTATTTTAGCTTCAGGTCGCCCCTGATCCAGGTGAAGGACTTAGCACTTGGCCCTGCTGCCCTTCCTGAAGTCCTAACAGGCCCACTTCTCACACCCATCAAGGTCTCTCTGGATGGCATTCCTGCCTTCTGCATGCCGACTGCAGCTTTGAGTCATCCGCAAACTTGTTGCAGGTGAACTCAATCCCAACATCCAAGCCAACAACAAGAACATTAAATTTTGTTCCAAATGGAAAAGGTTTATTATGTCAAAGATATCTTCAAACCCTCTGGTTTATAATCCCAACATCCAAGCCAACAACAAGAACATTAAATTTTGTTCCAAATGGAAAAGGTTTATTATGTCAAAGATATCTTCAAACCCTCTGGTTTATAATTGAAAATAACTGGGCATGTTGCATTGAAATCAGTTATGTAGAGTAAGTAAACATTTTAACTGAAATTAACTGTATAACCTATTTGCATAAATGGTGCTGTGAAGCACTTTCAGTGTACACAAGGGACAGGCACACTGTTATTTCATAAAAAAACTTTGTGTGCTTTTTACACAGGGATAAGGCCTATAATGTTAGTACTGTTATCACGCCCCAGACTGTGATACAGCTGAGATTAGTTCAGTTGAGGGTAGCTCTGCAAATTGTACAAAGCCATATGTGCAATATAACTGTGATGTGCTAATAGCATATCAGAGAACGGGTACCAAAATGGAAATCCTGACTCCTTTCTCCAAATAATTCCTCCTGCAATCTTTAAAATATTTAAAAACTGAGAGAAATATTTCACCTTCTTCCTTAGAGTTAAGTTCTCAATTTGGTCACAGAATTGTCCTTCCCTCCATTTTGGCCCAGGTGAGTGCTCAAAAGAATATGCACAAAATTTCTGGCATTGCTCTGCCACTCTAAAGGCTAAATGCTAAAATAAGTGCTGAATACAACATAGAATAGAATCTCACTTCTCTCACTCAGAGAGTACAAAATTCTTGGCTAATTTTTGATTATGCTACTCAGAACAACTGAATATACTTTCAAATACCACAAGTTTTCAGCTTGCCAGTGGCATCAGTGGAAATATATTCAATTATATACAATTATATACAATTAAAATTCTAATTCAACTGATCCTTGTTCAGTTGCAAAATATTTATTTCTATACGAACTTTTCCTGTGGTCATGTAGAAGTTTGTTCCATTGCTCTTGGAATAAATAAGAATCACAGTGGAAACTTTCCTTTCAGCATTTTGAAAAAAAGCTGTTTAATCTAAAAAAGAACAGATTTCATCACTATACCTACTTATTCAGAATGCCTGAGACATTTTACCCATCCAGATTCTTACTCGTCTTTGTATACCTACTTAAACTGCTCTTTCAAGATGGCTTTAGTTTACACTTTCCAACACAAATCCACGTTATTACACCCTTAGGTTTAGATATCTCAGAGAACATTAGATGTTCTCTATACACACTTATATACATCTATATTCATACTTTTATTTGTGTTCATTAGAAAGCCCATTAAAAACTTGGTGAATAAACAGCCTGTCAGTCACTATTTTTTTTCAAAATCAAATGGCTGACTCATGAAAAAACAAAGATTCATTTTAGAAAAACAAGATCTGCAGTACAGTTCTCATAAGTCTAGATCATTAACACTGAAACAATAATGTAATTTCTATTCATTTTAATCTTGCTAAAATCTTGAATTGTGTTTACTAGACTAAAAATAAAAAGCCATCAGACCAAACCTTTGAAATTATTACTGCAACAAGGATAGTAACAACAAAAACATAGTTCATTAGTGTAAGAACAGATGGGAGATTATTGTAGAAATGTGCTTCAGATAAATTCACTAACACAGCACATAACCCCCTTTATTTTAATCATTATTAAAAAATCTGCATGATCAATGTGACAAAAAAAAAATTACATAAACTCTGAAGATTGGGTTACCTAATTAGCAAACACTTCTCTGAGGAACACACTACATGTTCACATTGCAGACACACAGAGGATCCAGTGATCTTTGCTGACTGGGAGCATTCTGGTTGTCCTCTATCCAGATAGAATCCACCCATAAAGTTCTTTTTCCTTCAATTGATAAAAAAAAAGAGTTTTAATCTGCAATAACCGATGGGCCATTAACCAATACTGCGTACAGTTTTTAGGAAATGCAGTAGAGGGATAAATAAATTTCCAAAATAATTTTTTTTTTTTGGTGACTACTTCATGGTATCACTCATTAAAAAATTAAAAACCTGTTCCTGCACTTCACATATTTTCTGTTTCTCAGTTAATTTTGCACATGACCATAGTATTCTGTTGTGCTGATTCCAAGAACTAAATATATCAGCTGTTTCAGGAGGAAAAATAAAAAGTTTTTCTTTTGACTCTAAGTGGCTTATATGAATGGTCTAGCAATGTATTTCATCTTCCTAGCATTTTATCCTTACAACACACACACATACACACAATAGAAAAATAAAAATTGAAATTCAACAACATAATACTTGCTTATTCTCTCAAACTATTAAGATCAGATAGATAAGAAAATTTCTATGGGGGAAAATACAGTTATAAGCAAAGTGGAACACCAACCACTACTCAGCAGATCTACCAAAATCTTTTGTTATAGTAGATCACAGTCTGAACGTCTCACTACTGCAAAATATCTGATGACCTTTGGACAGCACTCCACTAGCAAACATCGTCTATTTGAAAAACAGACAATAGCTATTCAACGCCATTCTTCACTAAAAAAAAGGCAAAAAACAAACAAACAAAAAAACCCCAACCAAAAAAAAAAAAAAAAAAACCAAAAAACAAGCAAACAAAAAAGATTTTTCCATTCCTTTTTACTATATTTTTTTTAAAGAAATGAAGTATGACTGAATAATAGGAGGTCACAGAATATCCAGCCTACTCCTTCTGGCTAGCCTTCCTATAGCCAGAAGGAATCAATTTTGTGTAATCTACAAGATAAAAGACCATTAAATACTAGGTACTTCTTTGTCCTTCAGACACCAAAAGTAGTTCATACTAATCTATTTCTGTAAGACTAAAAAGAGAAAAAATTATTTACATTTTCAAAGAAATTATAACTTTACATTAGAACTAAGAAGTTTATTTCCAAAAGACTGAAATCTGAACAGACTTTCAAAAGACATTTTTTAAAAATAGACAAGCAATAAGTCTCCGAATTGGAATCCTACCACAGTTATATAGGTACATCTCAAAAGTATGGATTCAAGGTGGTTTCTTCTCAGAATCAAAAATCCTTTCATGGTAATGACACAGAACTTCAGCAACCTTTTCATTTATCCTCCGATAAGTCATTATGTTGTAGGAGAAAAAACTGCTGCTCAGTGTTGTTTTTGGTTTGGTTTTGTTTGTTTGTTTGTTTTGATTTATTAGGGTTTTTTAAATTCTCTAATAATTCTCCAGCAATTAGAAAGAACTCTGTGGTGGGATTATGTATGTATTTAGTGTAATTTACATGCAAAATTCTGAATGAACAATTTTAAGAACTTTTGTTTTACAAGGAGAAAGCAATTTAGTTCTACATAGTTATTGAGAACTGTTCATGTGAAAGATACATCAGTATTTTCATTCACTCTGAAAATATTTCTTTGAAGTGCTTTCCCTAGCAATAAATTGCCACTAGTCACCAGGATCCCATTTAACAAAGCATTAAGGCTAATTCAGTCTTTAGAATATCATGGGCTTTGCCCATCCTAAGAAAAGGCAAGTACTATAGTTTTGAAAATAGATGTAGATTCCAAATAATGATAAGCATCAGGATTCCTAACTGTATTTCAGAAGTGAGAATCTGTAGAAATCCATTCTATCCAAAACAATCAAGAAGTATTGAAAGCTACTAGTCCACCCTGAAAGAACTTATTTGAAATTAAATTCTGTACATTCTGTGCTGGTTTTGAGACAGAATAGGAAAAATAGATTGCAGATATAATACAGGTGAATATATTAATAACCATTAATATCTTCCTGTATTCTGGGTGCCATAAAATCTAAATGCTATGTTCTATGTATGAACATAGCATATCCAAAATTTACAGCATAGTTTGTAATATTGCAATATTGTATGCCATAACATAATACCCATTTGTCAGCTGAAGTAAAAATGAAACTTCTTATTAATTTCTGGATGGAGGAATACAAAGTTCCAATTTATGAACTAACACCTTCTCCTTGCAATCGTAGCCTTATCCAGCAATAATGCTGGAGACCTGCACAGAAATCAACAATTAATGTAGTTTGCAAAGAAATTATTCCTTCTTTATCCTTCTGATGACAAAATTTTTACTCTATTGCTTATACTAGAGTGAATGTAAAAACAAAAAAAGAATATGGAGTTTTAAATTCTGTCTCATATGGACCAATAAATCACAGAGTGGTTAGATGAGAAAGATGAGAAAGATTAGAAAGATTAGAAGTTGTATGAATTTTTAGACTTGCTTCCTAACATATGTTGTTGTGTCATAAAGAATATAGGTTTGATTTATCTGAATTTCAGTCAGACTGCTCTTATCATTTTCAAGATTTTCAAGCAATGTAAGTAGCATAGGCTCAGAGTTTGCTCATGGAGGAGTTCATAAAGTCCATAATGAATTTCTTTCAAGAAGAGATAGCCTGACACATACCACAAACAAGTCAGAATTTCACCAAATAACACAATGCATGGAACACATTTATGGAAGTGATATAGCTAAAATGCATAGCTGATAATTTCTATTAAGCCTAAATGCTAGTATTTAGAGTAGTTTGAAAATTGTGCTTAACAGGTAAACGTCAAATGAAGAAAACCAGTGGCACTTGCTTGTCAGAGTTAAGGACAAGAAGTAATTTCTGAAGAGAGATTCTGTGGAAATTGGAAAACTTTTTAAAAATCCTTACCAAAATGAGGAAATTATAGCTTTCAGTTAAAATTAAGCTTTTGATCATACAAGAATTTATTATGAATAAATTACTTTATTATATGAAAAGGTCTTTTGTTGAAATTAATTGAAGAAATTTGTTTTGTCCAGTTAAATCCATTGGAATACTTCCAAAATTAACAAAATAATGTTTTATCAGGATTTGATAAATATCAAAGTGCTGGAAAGCTGCCATCAAGTTGGAATTCATGCAACATTTTTCCTTTCTTTTGTATCTGGCAATCAGTACAATTGGTACCTAAAGCTAAATAGCATCTCTTAGCAAGAGTAGAATTTACATGCACCTCATTGTTTGCTTCAGAAAAAAACCAAAAATGTGATCTCTTGCTGTACACATTAAATGCATTACATTTTATCATAAAAAAGGGAACATCACAAACTAAACTGAGTGCTAGCTACATAATTTATAAAATAGCTCTTTAGCCCTTGGATCTTTACATTAGTGTGGGAATTTTGTTGTAAACACTACTAAAGGGAATGATTTTCAACTTGGTTTGGATCAAGTTTCTGTCAAATAAGTTCTTTAATATTTTGATTTTGTATATCCTCATTTTTCTGAATATCGGATTGATTTTTTCATTAAGTGTATTTTCAACAGTGCTGACTGCTCAGTAGTCATTGTTGTGCTGTTTATGATCCCCTGGCTGAGAAACCCACATTTTATCAGATACATAAAGAATTTCTCTTACAAGTTTCTCCAAAGCTGGTGATTGTAGATCATCAGTTCAGAAAGGATAATAATAAAGACAAAACAAACAAAACACAAAACCCACACTCAAAAAACCAAATTACTGTAATTCCATATACATGTATTTATATTTTTCCTATCTGCAGGGAGGTGAAACAGCCTGCTAAAGCCGGGATTAATTATCTACTAATTGTTGGTATCATTACATTCAAACATAATATTATGTTTTGTTACATAATTAAGATATTGACAGTTTTTATGTATCCTTCTGCACCACTTTTTAAAATAAGTGATAGCCTCATTTTTCCAGCTCAGCCTGCTAAATAAAAAGGTTTTAGAACTCAAAAGTTTTTTCCTTTGCTTTTACTCTGGCTCTTGTGGCACGAATAGAAGCTTGCTCAGCAAAAGGTTGATTGACCTAAGTCATTATTACCTAGAGTAGTTTAGGATTGTGACGAGATAAAGTTCTTACTAAGTGAGACAATGTAGTTAATTGGATTCACACTCTTTCTCAATCACCCCAGAATACGGAATACAATATACAGACTTTTCCTACACACCAATCCCTGTTTAGTCCTCTTCTTCCTAAAACTAAACTAAGCTAAACTAAATAGATTTAATTCTGCACTAAATTTATATTAGGCTGGTTCTTTTAATTAAAATGTTAGACTCAGGTAAGTGTATACCAGTGTATATTTTTTAACCATTGAAGGAACTTGTGATACAAATGATATAAGAGATAGATTATACAAGAGCTGGATATATAAATGTGAAAGAGAGAACTTCAATAATATTTGCTTACTTGTCATTTGTTCTCTATTCCACAGGAAAAAATGAATTGCTGTAAAATTTTCTATAATTACAAGACTAAATCAAAACCAACTTATCCTTGAGGATAAGTAATTACATCTTAAGTACTTTAATAGTTACTACACTTGCACCATGTTCTTTTCTAATACACCCTCTTAGTTTAACACTATTCTCACTAACTCACTGCTTCAGGATCACAAAAATAAAGAAGCTGGGCCACACACAGTAATGCCTTTTTTGCCCTTCAGAATTCAATGCCAAAGAACAAATGTCAAGGTTTCAAGATCTTTATACTAGTAGTTCAGTTTTTGGGGCACTAAAACTGATTCCCTTAATTCTAGCACAGTAAAATCTGGCATGATCCTTAGTGTCCTTCCCTGAAAAACTTTACAACACCAAGAGCAGACAACACAGAAATTTCTGTAACAAAAGTTCCACTTAAACAGTTCAAAGCACAATATTCCAGTCTTTTCTCACAAGAGTTTGTACTTGTCAAGATCATGCCTTCACAACAACTTCAAACAGATCACACCTAGGATAAATCTGCTTCTCTACAAATATATCCCCTAGGAACATTATCATTAACAAAACCAAAGCAAATAACAAGGAAAAGAAAAAGTGAACAAGAAAATGCAGTTCACAGAAATTCAGTCTTGTCTTTCTACAGATGACCTTCTCTGAGATACACACACATAAGTAAAAGAAAATATTACTCTAATATTCTATAGAAATTATATTTAGGTATCTCAAAAGGTTAGAGCAACTTGTCGAGCACACATAAACAGATAAACACATTGTGTTTAACACGGAGAACACTTGAACACAATGACAGTTATTTATAATTGTGCATTTTTTTAGCAACTCCAGTTATTTTAAGAATACTAAGTTCTGTATAACTGTGAATAATTATTAAAAGTTAGTCCAAGTTCCTGGGGAATTTAGGGAATTTTCAGGAAAATATACAGTCTATGGCTAATGGTTGAATTTTTTTCTCTTCCAACTAAAAGTTTCTGTAGGAAGTAACTCATTAGTAACATCACCTATTACTGTAGCACAATGACTGGAATAAGGATGATCTCATAAATTTGACTCTTTTGCCCACATTTACTCATATGCCTATGATTTCAAAGCCTACTGTTCAAATTCAGATACAAATACCATAAGCATTTCTGGCAGCCAATCACTCATGAGACAAGAGAAAGCAATTTGAAAAAAGCAGTTTATTTCTTCTGAATACTAATTGAATACTAATTACTATGACAGAATTTCCTGCAGAATAGAAACCAGTTAGCTAATATTCAATTTTAACATTTTCTCTGTTAAAATTAAGAAGGTGGTGTTTAATAGAAGCTCATATGAGATCCCATAATAAAAATGGGAAAATAAATTTTAGTTTATAACAGTAATATAAACGTGAATTCTTCCAATGTTCTTTCCTGCAGTGCAGTACAGAAATTTAACTAAATATACTTTAGAAATATTTGGTGAGATTTACTTTATCAATACAGCTTTTACATCTTTGCTATTTACTTACATCTTGTCATTCACGAAAGAAAAATGTACATTTGTAGGTCCAGGACACAGTAATGAAAACATCTTAAAAATTGTAACTAAATAAGTATTTAATGAGTCTTCTTTTTCAGCACTGAGAATAAATGTTTTTTCTGTTGGTCTTACCAGGAAAAATAGAAAGAAATCTCAGGAGCAATTCCTATGTTTCTTCATATTTTTGACACTTATACTGAATTCTTCATTCTACTGAGAATGCATTGAAAACTTTCTGGACCTAAGTTTACTACATTTTAAATTGTGTAACCTAAAACTATGTCTTCTCTTAAAGACAATTTCTCAAATAAACAAAATAAATCAAGAAGAAATACAATTGGTACTTAAAAATTTTTACTGTGCTTTGATTATTGGATAGTTAGTTAAAAGTAACACGAGTTTATCTATAATGTATTGTCATAGCCTAAGACTTCAGATCATAGCTTAGAATTGTTGATTTTTGTCTGATTTTACTTTTCTTTAGTTTCATGTTTATGTTTAGTTTTTTAATCAACAGCAATAAGCAATAATAGAATTAAAATAATTATGTATTAAGATTTCTTCACCCTAAGAAAGCCAAAAGGAGCATTGTCTAGGCTAGGATATGAGAGATTATTAGTTAAATAGAGCTGAATATTATTCATGTTCCTCAGATGGCACAAAGCTTCATACATTTTCCTCTATGCTACCCTGAAAGCCCTTTCTATTCAATTCATACTAAAAACAAAAGCAGAAAGATCTTTACAAAGGAAACTGAAATTAAGGCTTAATTTATGAATCCTAGCAAAAGGAGAAGAAATCCATCCTCATTAAGTAGACTATGGTCTATATAAGCACAAAGAATTTCATTTAAATTTATGAAAATGAAATTTAAATAAATGAAATTTAAATTTCATTTATCATAAAATGCGATGATATTAAAAATTTTGCATAAAGACCTTTATCTGCTTTTAATCTCCTGTAGATGAGTTCTAACACACACTCTGGCAATTACCTATCCACAAACAGGGCATGCAAGGAAACAAACACCCAAAACACTTCAATATATCTTGGTATCCTGGAAAATCCTGGATACAGCACTGCACTCTGTAAAGCTTAAAAAGTAACTGAGGTGCAAGTCCACTCAAACTTTTGGAGACAAGGATCTAATATTTCTTTATGACTTAGTTGATGATAGTATGTGCAGCAACTTAGAAAAAGATGGCTGTCTGTTCAGCACAGATTGTTTTAAAAATAAATTATGAATCAGTGAGAACCAATATTAAGGTTCATCCTTAGCTTAAATGGTAAAAGATTTATTTTTTATCCTCTATTCTTTTATTGTTTTTGAATGAAACATATTTAGAAAAATTACATGCATACAGTATGTATTTGGAATGCATTTTAAAAATAATTGCTCTTCCTTCATCTTAGTCATGTGACAAACCAGACATGTCTTACTATCAGGAGATATGCATATTTCAGCTGGGTAATAGGGATAAGAAATAAAGGAGACAGATTTACTTTGAGTTCTAATTTCAAAGGATTCTAAGCATACCGTTTGGAACATAATGAGAAAATAAAGATATATATATATGTAGATATATGTATAGATATATATATTTTTATATATATATATATATATATCAAAGACATAAAAATTCTGAATTTAACATTAAATTGTATTTCAGTCATATTTATCATCATTCCATTAAACATGTAAAATTTGTAGGTAGATTCAACATCAGTGGTTTGCCAAAATTGTATCATCAGGCCTCTCCAGCATACAGGAAAGTAAATTTGGGATCTGACAAATGGAAAACCATTTAATGAAGAGATTGGCCTGATAAATACAGTGGCTGACAAAAGCCATTTCAGTGGTTTCTGATTTGATGCACATGCATGTCTTCCTTCTCTTTTACCGATGTGTGTTGAGAACCCATATTGTTTTCTTTGCTGAGCACAGGGGAGGGGGCTGGAGGTCTGAAATGAAGTCATTCATATCAGCCTGCTCTACATGACTAAAAACCTTTGGTTTATTACAGTAAGTGGAAGTTTATTACTATTATCTTTCTCTACATTCACTCAAAAAATACAGAAAATCCACAGCAATGCACCACTGTCCTATGTAGTCAGTCAAAAGAGATATATGCCATTCCATAACTAGGGACAAATATTGACCCGATAAATTTCTTAAACTTCTGAGGAAGGACTTTCATCATTAAGTTATTTGATACCAGTCATCATTTGTCAGGGACATGATAGTGGGATTAAGTGCACCCTCAAATGTTTGTGGGCAACATCACACTGAATGGTGTGGCCGATACTTGCACAATCAGATGAAAGGGATATCATCCAGAAGGACCCTGACAAATTTCAGAAGAGGGCCTGTCAAACCTAATAAAGTTCTACTGCAAAATTTAAGGTCCTGCACCTGGGTCAGGGTAATCCCAAACATGGATTCAGGCTAGGCCATGAGTGGATTGACAGCAGGCCTGCAAAAATAGATTTACAGGTACTGGGGGATTAGAAAATTGAACACAACCAGAAATGTGCAACTGTAGCACAGAAGGCCATCCATGTCCTGAGCTGTAGCAAAGTCCATGCAATCAGGAGGTCAAGAGAGATGATTCACTCCCTCCACTCTGCTCTTATAATACCCCATCTCCAGTACTCCAGCAACCGACAGATTTGGGCCGACGCAAATGGGTCCAGAGAAGGGCCACACAGATCATCAGAGGGGTGAAGCCTCTCCTGAAAGGACCGGCTGAGCAATTTGGGATTGTTTAGCATGGAGAATGGATTACCCTGTGGATACCATTAAGAAATATATGGAGGCTTTCTTTATTAGGGAGTGTAGTGATAGGGTGAAGGGGAATGACTTTAAACATAAAAATGTTGGATTCAATCTCAGGAAGAATTTTTTTCACTATTAGAGTGCTGAGACACTGGAACAAGTTGCCCAGAGAAGTTGTATATGTGCTTCCCTGGAAGTGTTCGAGGCCACACTGGATGGGGTTTTGAACAACCTAGTGTAGTAGAAGGTGTCCATATCTATAACAGATATTGGAAACTGGAGGATCTTTAAGGTCCCTTCCAGCCCAGACTGTTCTATGGTTCATTCTATGATTTTCCAAGACAGATTTTTATATCATCTGAGAATCATAGGACAAAATCTAAGTTAAATTTGTTGGTATGTAACACTTCCCAAAAAACATATGACAATGCACATTGAACTGCAAAGTCAGTGAGGGAAGAGAGTGTTTAAGAAATTGTTTTTGTCCTTCAGGGAAAATAACACATAGTATTTTATATATGTATAGTATCTGTCTTGGTAATTGAAATAAATTGACACTATATATTATATTTCAGTGTAATTCAACACATCAAACGAAGTAGACTTAGCTTAAAATGTACTTCTCCAGAGTGCCTAAAGGGAAGAGTCACAACTTTTCTGCCAAACTGATTTATGCTTTGCTCAAATACCAACAAATTTCAAATGACAGCATATGCTTACAAAATCCAAATTAAAACACTGTATGTATTACTTCTAAAGAGATTTATCAAGCAAATGGCTGTGACTGACTGCATTTTCTTTTCCTTTTTTCCCCCTTGATTATCCTCTTATTAAGTTTTCTGCAGATGTGCTTTGCACCAAAAGGGTGAACAGTAATTACAGTAAAGTTTTCTATAAACATAATTTCATAAACTGTCAGAGAAATAATTTTGATGTTATAAACAGATTCATAGCATTTCAAATAGATTTAGACCATCTTACTAACATATCTAGGGAAAAAAATAATACTGAGTTTGGAAATCAAATACAAATTTAGGAATTACTGCTCATTAACTACCAGGAACATGTATAAGTAACAGCATATGCAAACACTTTAAATGTGTCAATTGACTGTATTTTTATGGACTAATAGGACATACTTCAATGAAACAATATATTGTGCTTAGTGTTGTGAATTACGGCCTGGAGTAGGTGCAAAGTTCATGTCCACTGTTATGGGTGTTCTAAAAATAGCCATGAATGCCTTCCTCACCCCTATTTCTTCCACCTATAACTGTATAAATCTAGCAACTTCCTATTAGCTTTCTCTCCTACTAGTAAGTACTTTGGAGTGAAACTGTACATATTATCTCAAACTGCGAGAGAGAGGTGAACAAGGGAACACCATTCCCTTATTCAATGTCACTATGTACCTCAACAGACGCATGGCACAAACAAGTCATTGGCTCATAAACCATTGCTTAGCACTGAGAAGCTCAGTTTTTTTCACGAAAATTTAATGCCATATTGTGATAGCAACAGAAGTTCAGGTGATAAACCTAACCAGAAACTGTATTGTGTTACTATATGTGAATATATGCATTTTGTGAACATATAAATTCTGAACAGATATAAGGGCATAGTTCACCATCATCTCAACATTAGGCTTTGTAACTAAACCCTCAAAAAATAATGTGGCACCTTATCGTAATCTTGAACTCCATTTCTTCAATTGGTTTTCTTATTCTCTGATTCTGTCACTGTCTGGTGTGCTGAGAATTTCCCAGCCTCCAAACTGCTTTCCCAGACAAGTCCTTGCTTGCATCACAGTTTCCCAATGCTACATTTTGACCCCTTCACTCTCAGTTACAACCTTCTCTCCAGAGCTTCTCTTTATCAAACTCTTTAAGACAACTCTAAATAAACCAGATGTAATTGGCAGATGCCTATCAAGACTAAAATTACAGTATTTCTTGAATTATATTATGAGAATGTCAGGTAGGAAAAATCACTGCCCTGGGCCCAATACAAGGGGACATATGATAGTCTACCTTATTTGGCATTTTACCTCTTTCCAGCACAGATACTGAGCCAGAACTTTCCTATCTCTGAGCAGAGAAATCTGGATGTTCCCCAAGGCTGACCTGGTAATTACCATCATTCAATAAGCATCAAGTGCACTCAAGCATTTAAATTCTGCTTGATGGTCCCTATTAGGCATAAATCCCAGAGATATGTTCAGATAATTATGTTTCAAAATTGATACTGTGAAACATATTGCATACAACAAACTGGATCCTCTTAAAAAGTCATCTACTTTGGCAAAACTTAGGTTTATCTTCCAAACCATATGTGATTGTTTTCTCTAAAATACCTATTGACTTGAAAAATGCAAATTCCATTACCTTGGGTAATGTCTGTCAACAGTTTGACACTTTCTGTTTATTTCACATCAGAAAAGAATCCACAAGAAAATCTGAAATCAGACAAAAGCAAATAAAAGTACCACCTAACAAATCCCAACACTTATAAATATTTCTATCGATACTTTTAAAAATCTATTTGTGAAACACAATGGGTGCTAAACATTGATATTGAAGTTTGCCACAATGAGCACATAATAATGAACACATCCTTTGAAAAATCATGAACTGAATAAAACTTAAGCAGAATATTTTAACTAATATTTACTGAATAACAAGGTGAGGCTGAGATACCTATCTAACCTGCTCATGACTGTTTTGGAAGACTGGTTTAAAGCAGTTGCATCCACGAGAAAATTGTAATACACCCTTTTTTTCACTGGATAGGAAAGTTAGATATTTCTCAGATCCAAATTTAATTTTACTGATCCAAAATTAATTTTATCTTCATAGAGAAGTCAAACTTCCTAAGTTTGCCTGTTCCACTAGTGGTATGGACTCTCATTAACTTCAGTGGAAATATGAACTAGCTCAAAAAGGCCAAATGTACACGGTTGATGTTGACAAACTTATTTTGCTTTGGAAAACTAAAACCCTTGAACACATTGTATTTTTTAAGTAACAACACCATCTTATTTCTAAGACCAGTATCTAATGAAAATATCTTCAGATAAACTAGTTCCTCATAATTCTACAACAAACTACGCTGTATTTTCTTCTTTTTTTTCCTGTAACTGGAATGAAAATTAAAAAATGGACCAGTAGGCAATAAATTGATTGCTACTGTATTTACTTTTTTCAAATACAGAAATCAATTTAGTGATGAAAAGATATGGAAGTCAATAGTCTTACAGTGAGTCAGAATTAAAAATTACTGAAGATTAATTTAAATTATATTTCCTACATTCCCTCATGAATATATGAAATAAGACAAAGTAAAACAAAATTATTTAGATTGAGAAGGCAATGAAATACCATAGTCTGACAAAAATCAACATTATCAGAAGGTTGAAAAAATATCCAAAAATGATTGACTAATTAAATTTTTTATCCGCTGTATCATTTACATTATTCAGAACAGTCGCATGCAGATCATTACAATTATTTCAGTAAAATCAACATTTTAGTAGTTTTAATATTCTCTGTGGCATTAACGGCGCTTTTAAAGACATATAGGACAAAATATAAGAAGGATTTTTTTTTTAATTCAAAAGAAAATAGTATGTATATCAAATTATATCTAATGTAAGTGGTGTGGCTACAACAGTTTTCAGCAAAAAGGTTAAATAAGAAGAGAATGTTTAGAAACCAAATATTCCTATTATAATAATTAAAATAAAAGGGTAGATAAACAGTTACACATGACCTGAATGCTTACTGTGTTTTGAGTTACTACAGACAATAAAGGGTAATGTAAAAGATAAAAGCCCCACTATTTGTCAAAGCTGTAGCCCTAACTGTCAAAAATTACAACTTTTTCAGTTCAGAAACCTTGAAAACACTGATAAATATATATATATATATATCACCTATATCACCTGTATTTCTAACTCTACAATTAAATTTAAACTGCAGTTGATTATTCTGGGATCTCAAAAACAATATTAATCAATCCATTCCACATCTCTTTTTAAATATTCTAATTACCGGACATGTGACTAAAATAGGAAGATATTTTTCCTGCTTGAGAATCAGTATGACTGCCTCATTTTTACATTTCTTGACAAATATTTTAGTTAACACTGTGCACTAAGTTATGGTAGACTTGAAATCAGACAAAACAAAATTCATTTACATCAGAAACTCTAGCTGATATTCTGTGACGGTACTGGTAAAATCAAAATTTCTTTTTTAATATGTAACTTGAGGAAAACCATAGCTTTCTAAAACTGACAGACCTGTGCTAGGAAATAAATCCTGGGCAGTGATGCACACTTATTTTTCCTTTAGTCTTAAAATGTTGAACAGATAGAATCATAGTGTAGCTCAGGATAGAAGATAGATTTCTGTTGCTCATCTAGTCTGATTCCTTCCATGCAGCAGGGTAAGCCAGACCAGGTAGATCAGACTCTCTCTAGTCAAACAGTGAGTAGATATTCTTACATCTCCAGCAATGATGCAGATTCCACATCTTCTCTAAGTACCCATCCCTGGATTTGTCCACCACACACCTGCTGTGGTTTAGCTCAGTGCACCCACCAAGACTCCCAGTCAAACCAGGCTGCCTCTCTCTTGTTCTCTTCCTCCCTCCCCTTTCCCACTGCAGTGGGATGGAGTTAAGAATTTGAGCCACATAAGGTAAAGATTATGGGCTGAGATAAGAACTATTTACTGGAAAAACCACCAACGAGACAAGAAAAGAAACAATAAAAGTAACCATACTAATAACCATAGTATACAAAAGCTCACTGGAAAAAAGCTCACTGCAGACCCAGGTGACAATGCACAACATCTTCCCCCATCCTGCCATTTTCTTCTCAACCAGAAGCCATGACCTTTTTCTTGGCAGCCAGAACTCCCTATGCCTGCTCAAGGAAATGAGGTAAATTGGTGTAGAATATACTCCTGGCCATGCCCACATGACCCGCGGCTCTACCCTCCATCATGGCTACTGCAAAAAATTACCTTTGTTCTGAGCAGAACCAGGACATTATCCACCCCTTATGCTACACTATTTATGTCATGCTCACATCCTACACCTTCCAACTATATACAAATATATACAAATATATATGCACTAATATATACATATATACACAGAAATCTATCTATCTATCTATCTATCTATCTATCTATCTATCTATCTATCTATCTATCATCTATCTACCTACGTACACACCAGCACACATATAATTTCCACAGTCAATAGTGATCCCTCCAAGGTATCCATTGAAATCACTTAGTCCATGACTATGGGTTCTATCCATCCTAGATGTCTTCCAGGGCAGGAGAGCTGGTTTGAGAGCTTCATCAGGCACTCATAACTGGTATACCCGGAGCAGTCCCTCCTCATTGTCCATAGAAGTTGTGGCATGCAGTGGCAGTGTCATTTAGTAACAACATACAATTAAACATTGCAGACTGCTCGCACACAAAAATCAAATCTTCGTGAGGTACATATTGTGTTTCCTCATCCTTCTGCATTGCCCACTAAGTGCACCCAGATCCTTGAGCTAAGAGGATTCCACAGATGGATTTGCCTTTGCTTGAAGCAGGACTAATCCAAATTGCCTTGCCTAACACATTTCCCATATGCATCACAGGAACAGTACCCTCTTCTGTGTAGGCAGGGCCAATTTGATTAGTAGAGCCCCTAGGATTAACTAACCAGGGGTCCTTTTTAAACCGTAGATCCCAATGTTTGAAGGCCCTACTACCTATTGCTTTCAAGGTGGTTTTTGGCATTTGACCATTCAATTTTCCCTGAGGCTCGTGCATGACAGGGAATATGACACACCCACTCAATACTGTGCTCTCTGGCCCAGGTGTCCCTCAGGTTATTTTTGAAATGAGTCCCCTTGTCCAACTCAGTTCCTTCTGCCATGTCCCAACAGGACTTGCTTTTCAGGGCCCAAGATGGAGTTCCAGGTGGTGGCAGGAGGCACAAGTACATCTCCTGTCATTCAGTGGTTGTGTCCACCATTGTAAGCATGCAGTGCTTGCCTTGGCAGGTTTGTGAAAGTGTGATGTAATCATTCTGCCAGGTCTCCCCATATTTATATTTCGAACATTGTTGCCCATACACAGGGGTTTTACCCTCTCGGCCTAATTGTAGTGCATGTTTCACAGGAATGGATAACCTGTCAGGTATGGAAAACCTGGCAGGTAGTGGCCATGGTTAAGTCCACCCCTCAATCTCAAGCCTGTCTGTGTGCTGCATCTATTCCCTGATGACCTGAGGCATCATGAGCCCACCAACGCAGAAATAATACACCTTAGTGTTGCCAACCCAGACCTAATTTAATTTGATCTTGGCAGCTTGGTGCACCTCCTCGTTGTTGTAATGCCTTTCAGCAGCCTGACTTTGGTATGTGTGAGCCTACCTGACATCCTTTAGCAGCTTACTTCTCCACCAGGACAGTGACATCTTGTCACAATTCAGCAGCCCAGATGGGTTTACCTGTGCTGGAAATTGCTCCTTTTCCATTGTTTTAGCCAGCCCCACAGAGTATATTCTACCATCCCTAAGTTGGTGTGGAGGTAGAATGCTGACCTTTTATCTTGTTTCTCTTGATAGCTAAATTCAGCTGGACAGATGTGAGCTCTGCGATGTGACTTGATCCATCTTGTCCCTCAATAACTTCTGCAACTTGTTTCATAGAATGCCATACAGTAGTTTTCCATTTTCAATGTACCCCTACAATACAGAAGGAACTACCATAAAGATATATAAGCATATTGCTTTTAATTTTCTGATAAATGATTATATGGTGGGCCCTTCTCAGCATATGTCCCCTTCTCCTTCTCCTCCAGTGATAATGATAATGTAACATGCCCACCTTCGGGCCAGTCCGTGATGACTTACAAAATCCCTGGCTGATTAGGGATTCCTATTCATGCTGTGTAATCAGCATGATCTACTTAATACAAGGAGCAATAAGGGACTTCTCCTTGGAACATCCAGTCTAGCACTGGCAGTTGGGGTGCCAGAAGAAGCTGTGCTTCAGTGTAAACCACTTCTAAGGGAGCTCCAACCTCCACAGCTCCCAGACTCTCTTTTTCAGTTGGGGTGTAGTAAGTGAGCAGGCCTTCCAATTGGGGTGTAACAGCCCTTGGATCCTTTATACCTTCCCCTTCAGAAGCCCCACGGTCGTCCTTGAGTCTTGGGGTACTTTTTGCCATAGACCCCAGGAAGGACTATTCTGCCCAGTTTTTCAGATCATGTCCTGTCCTGAGTGGCTCAAGAGCTACAGCATGAACAATCTCCTGTTTAATTTGTTCAAAGGCTTGCTGTTGTTTGGACTCCACATGACACTGCTCTTCTTCTGTGTCACATGATAGAGAAGGTTCTCAGTCTCACTGCAATCTGGAACATGTATCCGCCAAAATCCCACAGCGCCTAGAAAAGCCTAAGTTTCCTTCTTGATGGTTGATAAGGACATAGCTGCTGTTTTGTGGACCACATCCATTGGAGTCCGACAAAGTCCATCTTGCTATTCTACTCCTAAATTCCAAATTTCTTGGGCAGGAAACCAGACTTCAAGAGAATTTGGATCATCTTCTCCCCTTTCTCAAAAACTTTCCCTGCTCTGTGGCCGGGAAAGTGTCATATCATGTCATGTACTTGGAGTCATCAATGTACTCCAAAAGATCTAGAGCCTCACCTTTTTCCAGTGCAGTCTGGATTACTCAGCCAGTAGTGGAGCTATGTTTCCACCCCTGGGGCAGTCAGTTCCAGGTGTGCTGGACACCCCTCCAGGTGAAACCAAACTGTGGCCCACAGTCTGCTGCCAGAGGAATGGAGAAAAATGCGTTAGCAGTGTCAGTGATGGCACTACATTTCTTCCTTGGATTCCATTGTGTACTGAAGTTCCAGCATGTCCAGCAAGTGGCATTTGGTGTTGATACAACTTCATTCAGGCTCCAATATTTTCCTGTCAGTCTTCATCTTCACTGTACTTAAGTACTGGTCTTATAGAACTACTAAAGTATGAATCAGACTTGCTTACCAGACCCTGACTCTCCATTTCAAGAATCGTCTCATGGATGGTGATCCAGAGTCCTGGTTGGTGTGGTATTGTTGATGGTACACTGTACTGGTAATGATAGGTACCTGTTCTTTGACCACAGCAGGAAAATCAACTGAGAAAACAGCAAGGTATTCAGCTGTCTAATTTCCTCCATCTGTAGAGCAGCTATCCCAAAAGCCCAGTAATGCCCTTTTAGGGTCTGTGAAATACCCTGTCCTGAAGTACCTATGCCAAGGATACATGGGACCTCTGGACCAGTCACAATGAGGTGTTTTTGCTGCTCATTCCCAGTCAGGCTCACTTCAGATTCCAGTACAGTCAGCTGTTGGGATCCCCTGTCACTCAAAAATACACATGGATTCTTCCCCTACATATCTTAATGGCTTCAGGGTACACTGTGCACTGATATCAGCCAAAGCCTTATACTGTTGTGGGTCTGATGTGCCAGGCCATCAGATCCATTGGATTCACACTGTCCAATAGATCCGATTGTCTTTTTCCTTCACCTGGCGGAAGGCAGGGGCCTTCTCTTTCTGGTCATAGTACTCATTCCTCACTTCTTGTAAGTATGAACTGCAGATCTCTTCAAGAGAATTAGAAGTAATATTAGCCCTCCTATTCTGTCAGAGGATGTCCACTGGAAACTGGAGTGGTACCTGTCCTTGAAGAATTTCCTGTCGTCCTTTCAAGTCAGAGTTCATGCTGCAATGGCAGAGGTGGGTTTTCCATTCCACTTTCTTACATCCCCTCTATCATCGTCAATCATGCAGGTAAAAACACTGGTTACCTTATGATATGTACCCTCTCTCTCAAGCACTCACTTCTAAAAAAGAGGCTCTGGTCCATACTAACAGGTCCATACTAAACTTTCATCTCTTACTTGCTCCAGTCTTTCAAATGTGTCCACAGTTTAGGACCATCTTTCCACAGCCAAGGTTTCTTGCACTGGTGGTGCCAGAACTGAATACAGAACTACAGGCAGTCTCACACATTCTCAACAGAAGACAGGATACATTCCTTGATATTCCTGGCTGCACCCTAGCTAAAGTAGCCCAGGAGGTGGTGGGCAAATCTGCCACAAGGGGTGCAGTGCTGGCTCCTGTTCAGTAGTTGTTAACAATTGCACCCAGAATTTTCTCTGTCAATCTGCATTCCAGCTGGTGAGTTCCAAATCTGTACTTGTGAAGGGCACATACAATCTATAGGCACATGGCTTGGCATTTGCCTTTGTTGAATTTCATGAGGAACCCGTTTGCTTATTTTTTGAGCTTTTCCACATTCCTTTAAATGGTTATTCAATCCTGCCTTCCAGCAAGTTAATCACATCCTCCAAATTAGTTTTTACATCATAACTGATGTGGACCACACACTTAAACTGCACTGTTTATTGTAATTTCAGGTGTTACCAAAAACATTGAAAAATACTTACGGTCCTCTATCGACCCTACATCACATCAATTTGACCATAAGATATTATGCCAAAAGTCTTGCATGTAAATGATATCCAATTCTCACACTTATAACAACCAAACTAGTGATCTCATCCCAGAAGACAATGGATTCAGATAGCTGTAATTTGCCCTTGTCTAGCTTCCTACTAGCTTCTTCCACCTGTTCTTGATGTCTTTGAAATGTTTTCCTTATAGTTTTCTAGAGGCCTCATGTAAGGCTGAATGACCTGAAGTTCCATCTTCCATTGGAAGAAGGTTAATGAAATAGCCATATTTAGAAATAAGAAGGATTTCTTTCTTATTTCTAAAGATGGCTATTCCATTAACCTTCTTCCCATTATTAAGAATGACCACCAATCAGTTTATACACCAAAACAGCTGAGGATTCAAACTTCTGTGTAACTAGAAAATCTATGCTCCTGACATTCTAATCTATATAAACATTTCGTCATAATTGTACTCAAAACAAGTTTTGACACCTTATTCTAGCTAGGAAAACATTTCTGAAAAGTTATGTTCAAATTTTCCTCTACTTCAGATAGCTCTTTTCTCACTCTAAAGCAAAATGAAGGGGTAAATATTGAGTCAAACCACACTGTTACATAGTGGCTTAATGAATATGATCTCATTGGATGAATACTTTGAATTTCCATATTATATTTCAGCAGCTCTAAAAATGGCAATAGTATGGAGCAACTCAGAACCAGATTCTTGAAAGAAGGGTAGTTTTATTTAAAAAAAAAATCTTAAAAAGGCCAATGTCCAAATATCCATCTATGAATATCTATTCATCTATCTAATGTCCAAATACTCATCTATGCCTTATTTTATTTGCACATCAATTTACCAGTTCAGAAACTTGCTCTTCTCAGCTGTTTAGATTTCCATGATAAAAACAATCTAAAGGAAAAACAAAATGTGTTTTTGACTTAGATCTTTCACTGAGTAAACAGAAATTACCCTAATTCTAGCAGAAAGGAAATAACAGACTGCAATGTTGTTCCTCAAAAACTATGCCTTCTTGTCATTAGTTTTTGCCCCACCTGGACTTGAAACTATGGCTGAGTTTTGTTGTTGGATTTGAGATCTGTTAGTCAGTAACAGAAAAGGTCTTTATTTTTATGTTCTTGTGTTTAGCAACTACCCATGTCTTTGAAGATCTTTAGTGAGTGAATGTGCTACACTATCCCTAATGGAGTTTCCCATATAGTGCTTTTTTATGTTTTGACCAGATGAATGGTTATTTGTCTCTCTTTGTGATCTATTTTGTGCTCAGTCTTGACTCTTCTATTTACATTCCTCTTTTCTTTTTGCTGAAAATGTTGAACAGATGCCAATTTTCTTAGAAGTATCAGTCAGACTTTTCCAAAAGGCTTCAATATCACATTATAATACTTTCACACTACAATATAGCACACTATGCCCAAGTAGTATAATTTTTTTTAAGGTTTCAAATATACCAGAAAACTGTAACTCCTGTGGAATAGAAAATTGTCTGAAGAAGTTCCTCAGTGAGTCAAAAATGTTTTTTTTTTCATTTTCAGTACTCTCATTTAATGAAGAATAGATACTGCTGAAATTAAACTCCTAGAACAGTGAATTCAAAAACAGTAAAAGCTCAATAAAAAAGTTTTAACAACTGTCAGCATGTTAAGTTCAGCTAACATTCTACTTTAAGAGGAAATTCATTTGCCATCTCATCCATGGTCTTTCATTCCCACTGGAGTTTGATTTGTTTAAAATGGAAGATAGAGATCAAATTAATACATTGGTGAAAGAACTTGTTAGTGCTAAAAATTAGTATTCATTAAAGAACACAGGTTTAATTTAAAACAGTCCTGAAAAGAACTATAAAGTATATAAAACGAGAAAATTAAAGTATGTCTTCTTGTTTTCTTTCTAGATAATAAGTTTCTTTCTATATTGTGCCTAATTTATACCATTTAGAGAATAAATACTAGAAAATCTTAAACTAAAATTTCACCTCATTTAAGCTCATTTTTAGCCTAATTTCTTGAAATAGCCAAATGCTTCCATCTTCCTGTCTCACACAATATCATGATCCTAAATGGACTTCCCCATCTAGAAGTGACATTTACAACTGGATAAATGTTTTTCTTCAAAACTTTTTTGTGACCCTTATTTTGTAATTATGCACATCTGTTGACTTTCTGCATATGATGCAAAACTTTCAGTTTAAAAACTAAGCTGAGGAAAAATGAAATGCCAGGAGGGTGGTCGGAAATTGGAATTTTCTTTTTGCTGCAATTGCACTTGACTTACATTGGTTATTTTTAATAGTCTATTATTAAATTCTTATTAAAACAGCTGTTTAAACATATGAAAATAAATTCTCAAAATAATAGCAATGCAGCTACCACATTTGCTTATAAGCTTAACATATGTTCAATGAACACAATGAAGTCACTGGAAGATTTGCAATGAATATATGGAGAGAATTTCAGGAATGATGAAGATATGTAAAATTGAAGTGGAAAACGTAATTCAAACTCTTTTTCAGAGAAGAGTCAATAACAACATAAACAAGGTCTCATTGAAATACTCCATATATGGATATAAATTTATTACTATTGTTTTCAGTAAATGAAAGAATAAACAAACCTCAAGATGCTCAACAAAGAGACACACAGTCTTTAATGTGGTTAGGAGCAGCCCTAAAAAACAATATATTCTCAAGCTCATGCAGCTGGAAAGTAAATTTACAGAAAAGGGCCTTGTGGGCACCAAGTAAAACACAAACTGACAACAGGTTTTCTTGCCACAAAGAAGGCAAATGGGATCTTGTGTTGCGTTATACAAAGTTGGGGAGCAGCAGATTAGGGGAGGTGATCCCCCTGATTAGCCAGCAGGTTGGGGAGGTGATCCTTCCCCTCTTGTCAGCTCTTGGTGAGGCCACCCCTGAAGTACTGTGTCCAGTTCTGAGCTTCTCAGTGCAAGAGACACAAAAAGCTGCTGGAGCAAGTCCAACAATGGGTCACTAAAATGATGCAGAGACTGAAACATCTATGAGGAAGGGCTGAGAAAGCTAGGACCCTTCAGCCTGGAGAAGATAAAGTTCAGACAGTGATCTTGTGAGTGTATAAAAACACCTGAAGGGGAGGTGAAAAGAAAACGGAACCAGGCTGTTTTCAGTGTTGCACAGTGACCTGGTAAGTGGCAATGGGCACAGTCTGAAACACAGGAGGGTCCATCTGAACACCAGAAAACACTCTGTAAATGGTTAGGGTGGCACTGCACCAGCACAGACTTCCCAGAGATCTTGTGTAGTCTCCATCCTTTGAGATATTCAAAACTCACATGGAGGCTGAATCCTGGGTAATAGGCTATAGGCACCCACTTGAGCAGGGAGATTGGACCCAAAGATCTCAGAGGTTCCTTTCAGCCTCAGCTGTTCTGTGATTATGTGATTCTACAAAACAGACAAAAGTTGCTTCTGTTCTTTCTGATTTGAATCGTTGTCACACAGTTTTCATATTCTCCAGACAGAGATTTAAGATCACTTCAGTAAAGACCTGCAATACATATTTGGAAATTCTATTCCTGTTTTATGGTGAAACAGTGTTGCTAGGGGTGAAGGCAAATGTATTTTCCCAATAATGCAAAAGCTCCCAGAGCTAACTGTATAAGGACAAACACTCCGTTTCTGAATCACATTCAGGCTTCTTGTCAATTTAAATTCTCAAATCCATAGATGTTTATATATGAGTGAAGGGGCAGGAGGAGGGAAAGACGGAGACAGAGAATAGCATGAGACGGAAAAACACATGAAGAGAGACACAGACAGAGAGAAAAGGATTAGATGTTATTACTAACATATGACAATAAATAGAGTGTATTAGTGTATTAGAGTGTATTTAAAGAATTAAATTTGGTCTATTTCTTGAAAGTGGATATGGTGCTACAAGTTATGATCAAGGTTTTTCAAACAGTAATGTATTTGGTAGGAATGTTTTTAAGGTATTTACATCTACATCAATAAATAATTTTTATTCAACCCTCTATTATTTTCAACATTTTTCCTTGGAATTTAAAATAATTTTCTATTAAAAAAATTAGACATCTAAACTAATTCAACACCAGAAATAAACTAAAATAAATCACTCATCTGTCAATGATGTTTTCTGAAGAAAAATAGAACAAGAAGAGATGATCTAGTACTGCTTGAAGTGAAGGTCCCTTTTTGTAAATGCAGACAGTTCACTATGCCATGAGATGCGTAAAATCATTAATCACATTCAGAAACAAAACAATCAACACTTCAAGTGTATACAATGACAATCAGTTTTACAGAAAGACAAAGATATTTCAACTTGGCCTCCTCTTCAATGTAGAAATGGTATGTTTGACATAACAACTTGATATGAAAACTGTGATTAAGTCTTTCAGGATATTCAGTAGCTAAGTCACTACTGTGTAAGAGTATTATTAGACCTGACAGTCTTATACAAATCTATTAGCAAATTCACCCAAATCCATTACTAAAGTATTAGCATTACTCAAATCAGTAAGAATAAAATTCTATTTGCATTTTTTTATAATACTAGTTATGACTACTTTTTTTTCATAACCCTGACAAGGAATTTACCCCTTTCTGCCTTGAATGTGCTGGGTTTGATTTGATTATTAAAAGCCCTTTGAATTCTATATTGTCCTGGAATAATATAATTTCTATTATTTTATTAACTCATTTTTAAAGTCTTGGAAAAATATAATTTGTTAGTTTTTCCTTTTGTGCAGCCCTGTTAATGTTTCTTGGAAGAAAAAGAATCAAAATGCTTATATCAGTTCATATGACTGTGGCTACATCTATGCTGGGTGTCAAAACATGAATAAAACAAAGTAAGAAAAAATAAAAAGAATACTGGCTGATAGAATAAAGGATGTGTTTTATAAACTAGATTTTAAAGATATAATTTTTGCATAGTTGCTGTCAATCTTAACATCAAAAGAATGCATCCTTTGAATTAAAGGGCACAGCTGCACTCATTCATTAGGAAAACACAGTAAGAACACAAAATCATGCTCCCAGAAGAAGTATCACAAAAAGCTGAGAATAACAGCTATAAATGCAACTTACTTTCATTGAATTCTAATTATAAGAGCACTTTTCACTCTGCTACTTGAATATTCAGAGCTACTATTAATTTGCTGGGAGCAGTTTTCATTTTCCACATATCTTCAGGATTCAATTAAACTATTCTAGATACATTTTTAGAGCTTTAAAACATTTACACTGTGAATATATAATTTTACTTATTCATGGACTTGAAAAGATTTGTTAATGACATCTTCTAAAGGAGAAAAGGAGAGATGATTAAGTAATAGGGTTGTTTTTCACTCAAATTATGAAACAAAGTAGAACACAGCACATTATCTATTTTATACAGCTTTCATGATACAATTTGTGAGAAGTTCAAAATAATGGTATGCTTGCCAGCTTGCAAGTCTTTTACCAGCCAAAGCAATAGTAATACAAACTCAGGTTCAGAAAAAGGTAGTATATAATTAGTAGTTATACCTTCAGAATTTGGTTTAGTCATTTAATAATTAATACTTTCTACACATGTCTGCAAAACTCTGTTCTACTATAGGTCAAATACAAATAGTTATTATAAAAAACAATCCCAGGTTTAAGAATTTAAAATGTAAATCTTGTATTTTGCCTTTGCAAGATAAATCACCCAACTGCAGCCAGCCCACATCTCTGGAGATCATCAACTGCAGAGGAGGGTCAGATCTTAAAATAAGATTAGTTAACTCAAGTGACAGGCACTCCTCAACATTTCTGGGCAAGTTATTTCCCTACTGGTAAAACAAACAAACAAACAAAACGCAAAACCAAAAAACTCAAACCAAACCAACCAAACAAAAAAACCAACAACAACACCAAAAAAACCCAAAACCCAAACAAATAAAAAACACCACAAAAAAAAACCCACCAAAAACCAACCAAACAAACAAAAAAAACCCAAACCACAACACATAAAACAAGCCAAAAATGTTGTAACTTCTCATATTTTGTTAGAATTTTCCAATGATTCACTTTTTGCCCTCGGCACTCATGGATGAATCCTGTCAGATCTCAGTGACTTGTGTCTGTCTGGTTAATATAAACATTCCTAAACCTGATCCTCTTCCACCAAGTCTTTCTTATTTCAGATTTTCCCACCAGAACCTGGGATGTGCAGACACAGGTCTTACCAATGAAGACAGGGATGAAGAAGGGCACTCGGTGACTCAGCCTATTTTTAAGGTCTTTGCAATCAGGTTCTGCTCCTATTCTTCCTTTTGAGGCTGCTGAACCTGTAGTTATAACTTCAAGTTCTCATTGCATCAGCTGGAAAACAGAGACTGACTAGGAGCTACAATCAAGGTCACAAAAATTAGAACTTGTGAGTCCAAGAACTGCTCTTGGGACCCACAGTCTCCACTGCTGTTTCTTTGAATAAAGCCTTACTTTAATGTGCATAATGAATGGGGGGGGGGGGGGGTGAAGGGCATAAAAAAGTGGTTTTTTACATCCTCAATAACAGCTGAGCCTGTACAAACGATATGCCAAATCATCAAAGTGAAAAAAAAACAATCTGAATGCAATCCTGCAACTCAAAATAAGACTTTTTCATCATTCTTTTTAACCTCTTAGAACAAATTTAAGCAGATTGACAGAATGAAATGAAGCCAGGTACTCTCTTCAAAGTATTTTCCTTTCTCTTTTTTCTTTTTTTTTGCTTTAACTGGAAATCAGAATGTTGAATGCTGTAAGAAAGTTTTTTACTAAGTACATTTTGAGTGCTGCATCTATTTGCCAAAATAGAAACCAGCCACTGTGGGTGGTGATCTTCTAAAGTAGAAAGGGAAAAGGTCACCTAAGGCTTTATTCCCTAGGGTGTTATGTGGCTAAGCACATGCTTTAAAACTTTGCTGCATAAGTGACACTTTGCTCAGCACCTTGCAGAGCTCATCCTTAGCAAGGCAGTAATGATTTACTGGTGCCATCTTTTTTAAGTATTTAAGCAAATGACTACACTTTTGAGGATTAAAACTTCTTTCAGATGGGATTCACTCAAGTACAGGAATTCATTGCAAAGCCTTTCAAGTGCTTAATTTTCATGTTTGGAATATGCTTGAGAATTTGGCAGCTCACTGAAGAACAGGCTCCAGAAATCCCAGTTACAATTTAAACATCGCCACCCACATAACACTACCTGGCACATTTCTGCCAAAGGGCTGTACTTGCCATAGGTCTGAATTTTGCTTTCCCAAAACCATTGTGTTTTGTATTTTAAAGTCTTGACAATTGTATTACACTTGAGGAGTTTTGCTGAGCTTTTTTTTTCTATAATACAGTTACTTATTAATGTAATTGTATATATAGGCTGCTATTTCCTCTGGCTAAAGGACATCAATATTACAGGTTAAAATACAGCATTATTAGCAGCATATTCACTGCTGAATAGTTAGATTTAAAACATAATACTTTACAAAATCATAGAATTATTGAATATCATGAGTTGGAAAGAGGTCAACAAGGATTATCGAAGTCCAGATCCTGACTCTGCACAGGGTACCCCAAGAGTCACATCATGTGTGTTGTGAATGTTGTCTAAATGCTTCTTGAACTCTGTCAGGCTTGGAGCCGTGACCACTTCCCTGGGGAGCCCACTCCAGTGCTCACGCACCCTCTGGGTGAAGAACCTTTTTCTGATATCCAACCTAAACCTCCCCTGACACAAATTCAGGCCATTCCCTCAGGTCCTGTCACTGTCACCACAGAGGAGAGAACAGTGCCTGCCCCTCCTCTTCTTCTTGTGTGGAAGTTGTAACTGCAGTGAGGTCTCCTCTCAGTCTCCTCTTCTCCAGGCTAAACACACCCAGTGACCTCAGCTGCTCCTCATACTGCTTCCCCTCAAGGCCCTTCACTATCTTCAATGCCCTTATTTGGACATTCTCTGATAACTTGATATGTTTTTTTATAATGCACTGCGCAGAACTGCACACAATACCCAAATGATGAGGCTACACTGGTGCAGAATCGGGCTAGATTTCATATAGCATATTTCATACTTTCAGATAAGTATTTTCTTTATGGATAAAAAATACAAATTGGTTTACAACAAATTAAATATCATAGCAGTTGATTATCTCTAATTAATAATTAGGAATTAATGATATCTCTGGAGCCTTGGACGCTTTTCTGTGATTGTTACAATTGATCTTTTATTGTTCCAGCTAATAATCAATTTTCTGTTCTCATTATTATCTTCTTTGAAATGCTTATGAATAGGATCCAGCTAACAGCTATTTTGACTAATCTCCCTGAAGACGGTCTGAAATTTTTCATAAAAATTTCCTCTGAAGAATTTTTAGTTCTTATTAATTGAAAATTGTCATTCCTACATCTTCTTTTTGCATATTTAGTATCCACTTTCCACGTTTTCAAATAATTCAGAAAGTATAAGGTAGTTTTCCTAATCTATATAAGTCTACAGATATTTTTAATGTGCTCTTAAAAAATGACATTTTTGTGACATCCACCTTCTCTTTAAAGGGCTGAACAGGATGCAGCCAAGCCAGTTATGATGGGGCTGTCTCAACCACATTGCAGCAGTTTGAACGATACTCTAATTTATGTCAACTGCTGTAGCCTCTGAGCAGTCGGGTCTTCTGCAATAGAAACACTCTGACCACTTTTTATTGCTCTTTGCCTCAGCATCTTGTTTCACTGGGCTTCTTAAGAAGGAGGTAAAGGAGACAATTTTTTACACTTTCTGTTGCTAGGTATCTTCTTCCCCTTAATAACCAGTCATCCCTAGGTAGGACATGAGAAAAACAGCAGCAAAAAAAATATAGCTGCTATTTGTGTATAGGTCCTACATTGCAGGGGCAGGCTGGAGAGGCGGCAATCTGGCTTTAATTTTCTGTTAAAAAATGCAACAAACCAAGCCAAACAAAAAACCACTACCTGAAACCAATCAGACAAGAAAATGAGCAACCAAAAACTAGGTTAGAGAGTCTAAAGTAGATTCAACCAGATCATTGACAGCAAAGGAGAGAGAAAGTGAAGGAAAACATTTCTAGACACCCTTTTTACCCAAGTGCTACTTGAATTTAGGACACATTTCAGCTTCATCAAGTTTACAGCTCAGTGTGAAATGCTAACAGTTATATTATTTTTATAACATTTGTACCAACAAATCAGCCCATACTTCCTATGAATAACTTGGGTATTTGGGACATATTCTGACCCAATGCATTTCATAGATAAAATGAAATTCATTTTCTTGAATCTGAAAACCTGATTTTCTTTGTTCCAGCACTTTCTTTCATTTGCCTTCAGATGAAGTCACTGAAGGAGAGAATTCCTCTAATAACTGACACTGCTGGAATTATACTTGGTTTACTCACATGCCAGGGAGATAAATGCCACTTGATAAATGTGTTCTTTGTAATAGCTATGTACTGTGGTGGTGCAGCTGTACTCAAACTCCCTGTGTCCAAGCCCGCTTTTGAACTAGACATTGAGAGTTGCCTCAGTGCAGGTCTAAGCTTGATTGAATTAGTCATGGCTATTACTTCTCAAATGCAGCTACACTGCATCTGGGACCCAGGCATGTATTGCTGTATGGTTTTGTACTGAGTCACACAGACATTAAAACCCTAGCAGACCTTGGCAGAACTCCTTTATTTGTGCCCTATTAGCAATATGGAGCTGTCGCAAGGCACACATCTAAGAAAGAAAGTCAAGCACAGAAACATTCACTGTTGTCACAACTAATCTCTAGGCACTCTTGAGAGGATAAAAATGAAAAAAAAATCATATACCATTAAGCTTTTTAAAGTGGCATTGATAGTGGCTTATTTTAGTATCAACCACAAAAAAAAATCAGATTAATAGATAAAATTAAGGAAAAAAATATTGAGGTATTTCACTAAAATATCACTTGGGTATATAGGTATTTGGGAGGAGATAGTTCATGAAGACAGGAAAAGGCATTGAAAATTGCTGAACTCAGATTTCTTCCTCCAGTGAGTAAATTTTGTAACTGTTTTACTGTTCATTTTAGACTCTGTCTTCACAAAGTTAGACCAAAAGATGTCACTGAAGAAACCTGAATGTCAGTACGGTAACAAAATTAATTATCTTTCTCGTTCTCAGAGTTTCAGAAGGCTGAGTCCAAAACTGAAGCAGAAACTGAATATTTGACTCTTCATTCTGTTTTCCTATGTGTCCATGGTGCTTACATGTTTAGCTCTTCTCTGCTTGTTGAACAATTCTTACTATTGCTTTATTGCTTATTAGTCATCTCAATTGGTACCAGTGGCAGTATGAGGGAAAAAAAAAGAGAATAAAAAAGTGAAACCAGTAGATTGCTTTGATTTTATCCCTTGATTAAGTCCATCTGTCTCACTTTGGAACTCTAAACCTGAAATTTCATCCATGCTGTATACTGTCCAGTTATATACTGCTGTATACTGATAAGAATTAACCCCTGCTACGCATTACAGTAGTTATATAAAGATATCAATGAATATATCACTTCACACACTTTTGCATCTGGTGGAAAAGAGAGCTCTGGGGCCTAACATTAAGAATTGCTGCACAGATGATAATGTCTATTTCATGTATTCTTAGGCCATAAGTACTCATGGTGAAATTTTACTGATAGCCCCAAATATTGCTAGAATTATTCCATACAGACATTGCTATATTATTCCAGCTTCCAAATATGTAGAAATCCAGAAGAATTTTAAAGGTAAAAAATACAAATAAGACTTCCCTAATTTTGCTAAATGCATGCTGCTAATATAAGGCAATTAAATAATACTATTTCCTTTACATATTCACCATGAAAGCAGTGATTTCTTGTTAAATATAGAGAAAAAAATATGTATGAATACACCACCTGCCCCATGGAAGCAGAGTCCATAAATACCCTCCCAAAATTCATAAATACATCTGATAAATTAGGCAACTTGAGGAAATACAACTCAGTGTTTACTAAGCGCAAAAGAATTTGAAGCTATGGATGATCTTCATGTCTGATGAGGAGAATCAATTCTATGCTATATCTTCAATTTTTACTGTTGTCTCAGCTGTTTTATAAAGCATCCTAAACAAATATAAATGTTCTGCCTTAAACTGAAATGCTAGGTTTCAGTCAATTGAAGTTAACTGTAAGAAAACTGTAACACTCTAAGTCTGCCTGAAGTGCATCAGAATAAATCCAATTATATCATCACATTTACAAAGGTGTCCCATTTTTCTAACCTTCACATTCAGTTGTTTTTTTTGTTGTTTTTTTTTTTTTTTAATAAGAGAGATGAGGAATCCAAACACTCTTAATTTCATAATTATGTCTTTTTAATAAACATATGTGTTGGCAATTTTTAAATTTTCATTTTTTAAAGGAGAGAGTAGTATACTTATATTCAGTTCACAATATTTAATACATATCCACATAAAGTTAGAAATGTGTCATAATCTGTGATGCAAGAACACATTTGTATAGGTAAAAATTTTACTTGGCTGTATAATACATGCATCTGGATCATATTTTTAAGAGAAAATTTGCTGAAATTGCACAATCACCTGAAAAGATCCCATATTTTACTCTTTGTTATAACAAAACCATAACAAACATGGGATTATACATGAGACTACATAGTCTGAATTTGGAGTAGTGGTAGAAAAAAAGTGATTTTCCTGCTCTGAGGAGATTTACATTTTGACACTTCTACTCTTCTTTGGAAGAGGAAAACAAACCCGTGATAACTTTTTTTACCCAAAAGTCATAAAATTATAAAGTTCTGTTGATTTTTTCAACTTATTCTGATTTTTAAAAATTTAACATTTAAAAATTATTTTTAAAGGGAAAAAACTCATGTAGCTACCTTAATCAATTGGTTTTTGAGACTGACATATGTGTTTTTAAAGAAAATAATGAACTGAAATTGAATAATGTTTCAGGAAAAGGCAATCTAAATCCATATACAGTGTTATGATATTTGGGCCTTTTAACTATTAGCAATATAAAAAATCAAATTTATTTTAAAATCATATCAAGTAATTTAACAAAAATCAAAAAAGCCTACTTCAGCAGCAATATCATGTGGACCAGAGGATTTTTCATCCTCAGATTTATTTAATTCCAGTAAATCTTACAGATCCATCTAGTTTCTTACAGAAACTATCTGTTTTGTCATGTAGAGAAAGTGCAAAAAGACAAACAGATATGTGGTACAACTATTAAATTGTGCTTAAAACAAAGATTAAAATTAGTTTTCAGAAATTACTCACAACAGGCTAACCCAGTAAAAATTCAAGTGTTTTAACATATACATTATCATAACTAATAATAAAATGGGGTCGTGTCTTGATGACAGGTTTGCCATTTGTCTTTTAAGTGACTTTTATATGCTACAGCAAAACATTTTTAAAGCTTCATGATATTTCAAAATACCTAAAATAGATGCAACAGCTAAACTGTGAGCATTAACGTATTTTATGCAAGATTACTATTCATGTGTGAATATGCTACATAAAAAAACCCTTTAGTGTCAGAGTTTGAACCTGCCATGAATTTCTTTATGTATCATACAAAAATAACTTTTTTAATGTAATTGAATGGCATCATTAGAAGGAGATGGCTTAATTTAAACCATTTTATAACTGGAATATTCTGCTTGTATATTTTTTTCTCTTACTCGGGATGTACTAAAAAAGAGATGCCATCTGAATATATAAATACCATCTTGATTAGGAGACATTTTTCTTTAACATTATAGGATGAAATTAAGCCATTTCTACCTCTACAAGTCTGTATAGCTAATAACTTAATGTGTTTTAGTATGTCTAAAGATTCTGCATTCCCAAAGTAAAAGCTTCCTATTTTCACTAGGCTTTTTTTCTTTTTTAAAGCGGCAGAAACTAACAGACTTACTAAAGAAAGTACTTTCAAAAAGTAAGTTCAAGAATGTCAATTGGAGTTCAGTTTCATACATCTTCTCAAAACTGAATTTAGATCAATATTGGATCATTACTTGCCACTGAAATGGAATTCAAAATCAATTTATAGCTTTTACCTTCTGTATGTATAGGTGGAGATGCATTTTCCTCCTTTAAACAATTATGCTGTATGATTTCCTACATGCCTAAGTGTATCCCTAGTGTTTTTCACTTCAAGTCTCGCATCACTCTCTTAAAAAAACAACTAGCACCTAAAGACATATTCTCATCCAATTACACATATTAAATACTAACAGACTATTGATAATGGCTTACTTACCTTTTTCTGACAATTTTGGTTGAATACTCTGCCTATTGCAGATGCATACTTCCCATGCTCTCCTATATAATTATTGTTGGCAGAAAGATATAGCTCTCCTTAGGTGAGAGTTTACTGTTCATATATTTCTTTGTTAGACAGGTGGAACCAAAACACTCTAAGAAATGTTATTTGCAACAGACTTGAAAGACTAACAAATTCAGTTATTCTTCCATTTGGCCAGCCTCAATAAAAGTAGAAAGTGTCACAAGCTAACTCTCAAGAGAAAGTTCTTTGTTTCTATAGCTGCTTTATTGTTCATTTGTTTTTGTTTTCTTCTGTACTTTTTTTCTTCAGATTTTTCTGTTCTTATATATAAAATAGGACAAAGCACAATAAATACAATCCAGTAAAGAGTCCACATATATTTAATAAGGTCTGTAGCTTGCGGATGTTTTGTTTGCATTATTCAAAATTTTAAATATTGTCTTACTTGTGTATGAATATAATTTCAGAATTGAAAGGTGCAGTACACAACAGGAGTGAGAGGTGCTCATCACCTTCCAGGCTTACATTTCAAACATAACTCTTGTAGATTACAGCACATACAAACAAATCTGTTGTTTGCTTTCACAAAGCAACTTAATTATTATCAACATTCTAAATAAATAATTTATGGCAACACCAGCAAGACAATACTAGAAAGATGTGGGGATCCAGAAGGAAAAAAATCAATACATGAAATTTCTTTCCATCTGTAAGTGTAGCTAATTGATAGGAAATTACGGGTTTAACTTCTTGTCTGAATCAAAGGTCTCTCAGTGAAACTCTGTGGGGAGAGTCCTATGGCCTCAGGCAGGTCTCTGCCCTCCCTCCCCTGACAGGCAGCTCCTCCTATTTCACCGTTTGTCTCCCTGAGCCTTCCCTAAATCAGTACACACCGATGAAGGCCTACACTGAGGCTGTCAAAACTAACCCTTCTCATTTTTTATTAAGGTGGATCACCAGATTTTCTGCACTATTGGACATTAATAATTCATTTATTTCACCACTGTTTCTGACACTGCCCAGGAAGAAACACTTTGAGAGAAGATGAATATAGTAGCTGACAACGAAAGCTCTTAGTTGTTAGCTCTGTCTTAAGGCCTCAGATTGCTTTTTGCTTAACTCCTTCCCCTCCTCCAAAAAAATAGCAGTCTACAGAAATTTTGGATTTTTTTTGAATCCACAAAAATACCTAACTAGGTATTTTTTAGTCTGTGCTAACTTGCCAGCCTTCCAGCACTCAATCCCATGTTTCAATTACATCCTCTTTTAAAAACAGTACTGTACTTGACCATTTTGCACGTCCTCTCTCAAGTTTGCTAGCATGAAAAGCTTGGACGTTAAGTTCCCCTCTAACTTCTTTTAATTGTTCATTGGTTTCTAAACTTACACCTCCTACTTCTCTCTGAGGCAGCTCAGTATTTTAAACCTTTCTATACTTAATGTCTTTTCAACTTGAACATTTAATTATTGCTATTTTTGATTTCTGATTGCCAGAAAAGAACACAAGCATTTCAGCCCATTCACCCATGGATATCTCAACAGGATAAGTAATCCTGGTTTTTGTCTTTGACATTTGCTCAGTAGCAAAATTATTCACTGAAACACTGAAAATTCTATTTTAATTTGGAGCTCATGCTTATAAAATTCAAAATGAACCTTATTTTTTAAATTACATTTCCTTATTCTGTTGTTTTAATCCAAATTCATAAGGAATATACAACAGAAAAATAAGTTATGTGGGTTTTTCCCCAAAATATGCCAGTGTATGCTTTGTTCAGACTTTACAAAACATGTTTTGAATGACCCTTCTCTCTCTATAGGCTCTATGATTAATGATGCCATTACTAAGGCAAATCTAAAACAACACTGCTATGTCTGTTTCAGCTGTCATATCAGCTCAATTACTGAAGTAGCTTTACCTATTAACAGTCAAAATCTGTAGCAAAGAACCCTATTGAATCAGCCATAGATTTTAGTGAGGAAAAATTGACATGATTCAAACCCTAAATGAGAATTTGTATGTGAAAGGGAAATGAGAAGTATACTTAACAGATGTCTGCTTTATAAATCCTGCATTAAAATATACAGGAATCTTCTTAGTAGGCGCTTAAGGCCATAATAAATCAATCATGATGGTTTTAATTTTCATTTGTATCATTATCAAACAAATATTCATGAAAGAACAAACAGGGTTAAGCGCTCAAGAGGTCTGAGAATGAAAAGAATTCTCGAAGGAGGTCACAATATTTCTTCAGAAATTATATAATAAAAAAATTATTTGGGTAATATTAAACGATATCTAAAATAAAAATTTTCTGATGTAAAAAGTATTTACAACATTTATTTGAATAAAAAATTTCTACCACTATAGAAGAAATTCTTCCATTCAGCTTTTTCATCATGAACTCTTTGTGACCCCATTTAAGGAAGATTTTGCAAGAGATACTATCCTTGTCAGGATGAATTTGATTCAAGCAACAGTTGGTGTACACTGCAGTGATTTTAGCTTCTTTGTTGAAAGAAGCTAGCTTTGAAGATTTACAGTCAAAGATTGAATCTAGCAGTTCACCGTAAACTCCATTTATCATCGGACATTACCTTATCAGATAGTTGCACACGGTAGAGAAAAATAGAGAGAAGGTTTCATTAATTCTTTGGTGAATGTGGCTCTATTCTGATGATATATAGCTTCAACATGAACATTACACCGTGGACTGACTTTATTACCAACAGTTCACATGAACATGTGCCTATAACTCTTAAAAATGGCAGAAGCGTCATCCTAAAGCAGTTTTACCTGTGAAGTTTCTTGCCTAATACAGCAACTTTATCTCCCTATCTCATTAATTCAAGGGCAAGTTTGTGTTATAAGAAAAAAAACAACAGAGTATTACATACACTTCAAAGATTTTCAGAGAGGTGCATTGAATTACTTAGACTACTAATGAAACACAGTATCAGAAATATTTGCATATTAAATAGTTGATCTATGATATCTGTGGCCCCAGGATGGCTTGTCTCATTGATAGACCCCTTGTGTTTGGGTAAACTCCTTTCAGCAAAACTCCAGCCCAGACATTGAAGCTCCCCTAGTATTCTAATTCTCTGTAATTTCCTTCAATTTCACACTCTACCTCTAACCAATCAAGCTGTTTCCATTGTACACAGAATATAAAGAACTTAAAGAAACTAAGTACCTGAGTCTGGGATGGGAATCTAATAGCACTGTAAGGTAGTTTAACCTGTAAGTTCCAAAAGGTTCATAGTTACATTTCAGAACACCTAAGAGGTGTTGAAAATCAGCACTTTATTTATTTATTTATTTATTTATTTATTTATTTATTTATTTATTTATTCTATTTTAAAATGGCGTATTATTTTAGAATATTTACACACCCATTTGTTAAAATATATATGAAATTGGGGGATGGGGGGTAGTGCTATAAATTGATTTGTTAATTTTATAATGGGTTTTTCTTTTGCCTGTCTATAGCAAGTAGATGGTGGAGATTCTTGAAAATCTATTGCACTACTGAATAATAAATTTAGGTTTTTACTGTCTCTAATTCCAAGTGAAAACTTGCTGGTAGAAATTAGGTATTCAGGAATGATTCACAACCACCAGTAATAGGTCTCCTCAGTGTTATGAAGAAAGAATACATGCTAAATATTTTTTGCATTCAACGCAATGGATTTTGGAGTCTTCTATAAAAGTCTCACTATAAACTCTCTTATCATTAAGCATTTATTTCAAACCATCTTCTTCAACATAAAATATGTTTCATTGTTCTCATATAATCAATACATTTCTTCTGCCTCAGTGCTCAAAACCCTTTCATCTCAATCTCTGCTAGCAAATAGTAAGACTGAGGACTATTTCTTCAGTTATGAACTTTTACCAAATAGGTAATAGCATTATTTTTCCAAATTTTAAATGGATGTCAGCAGTAGAGATAACCATGCAAGTCTATTCACCATCAATTCAAAACACATATATGTTGGCTTTTTTTTCTCTATCCGCGATATAAAATTTTTGCTAATGACCAAGAAGACAATATGTACTCAGGTTCTAAAATACATGCATTGTCTTGTAAACTGAGACCATCTGGCTTTTCATAGGTCATAATTATCACGAACATTTGAAATCAAGGATACTAAGACTCTACATAAGCTATTAAGTGAACTCATCAAGTTGTTCAGTAGTAAAAATACATTTGACAAACACTTTTCACATCAAGTGCATCTATTATGTCTTGTTAGAGCACTCAGAATTAGGGCACTGTAACCATATAGTTTTTCATAAAATAGATAGAAATAAGGTGAAGAATTTTTAAAAGGAAGTGTAGTGAAATAAATTTGGTGACAAATTAAAAAATTTGGCAATTTTCTCCCTCCTGAACAAAAGCATGAAAAATAAAGGGCTTTTTTCCAAAGATATTAATCTTGAAGAAAGTTTTAATCAAGGTTATTTTTTTACCCTCTCTTGCACAGGTTTCTTACCATCAGAAAACAACTGTCTATCACTCTAATGGTTTTTGACTGTACAGATAAGTGCTGTATGCAGAAGCTCTCTCCATACATAATACATATATATTACAGCATGCTTAAATTACAGCAAGAAATCCGACTGTATCAATTTCCACAACACTAATCTTTATAGTAGTCTCTTATTTGCATTACGAGATCAGTCAGTTAAAAGCAGTGCCATGATCATCATTAAGAACAAGAATCTGATTTATATATTTATATCTGTCAATTATTTGCTATTCTCTCTCCAGTTCTTATGACTCCCTAAATAATACTTTTCAGGCCTTCATATAATCTTCCTGCTCTAATACAAATGATCATGTGTGTAACTGTATTGCGTCAGGAGTGTAGAATTATATGCAAGAGCATAAGTAAGATATTGAGAGTTGTTATGCGAAGCAGAGAGCAAAGAAGGAGATCCCCTTCCCATATCCTGTATATTGCTTTGGGATACAAATTATGGCAAAGCAGGGCAAATATTAGTTTTCCCAATCTAGCAATTAAATTATATTTGTGCCTGGTCTTGTGGCTGAAGAATTACACTAGGATTTATGGATTATGAGTTCAATATCTGATTTTTATATAGATAATAAATATTATATTCAATTCCTGTGCATATCACATTTTACCTGGATAGGAAAATTAAACTTTTCCATTTAAAAAAATTCTATGAATGTTATTTAGAATATTTAGTTTGTTATTTCTTCAGGCACTGACAGTTACCAAATTGGAATCCCTCATCTTTTCTCTCACATAAAATAATAATTAAAACAGTAATTTTATACTAATTTTGAGATTCATAGACTCAAGCCAAAGAATGTTTGGTTAAAACATCCAAAACCACACCACTTTCTCTAATACAGTACAGTACTCACTGCCTAGGATAGCCATACTAAAGCACAATGAAAACCTAAGTATATGAGCAAGCCTCCTCATTAAATATCAGCTGTACAAAAAATACATCAGGCATTCTCAGACTCCTTATAAACAGGTTATAAAAAAATTGCACATTTTTCCCACAACACTGGTGATGTAAAGAGGAAATATAAATCAGCCATGTGAGAATTACAGATACTTACTCTTCATAGGCTTAGTCTCCTTGCACAGCATATTTCTTTTGGCTCCACAAAAAACTCAAGCCTCAGTACTCTTCAGATAATACTGCTAAACTTCAAGATCTTTCAAATAATTTTCTCTTCCAGTTGTACATGAAGAAGTGTTTTCTGTTTTGGTTGTTTTGTTTTCTTTTCCTTTTTACTTTTGTTTTCAATCTTCTCTAGGCTCCATATTGCTAACCTCTAGGCTACATTCGAATCCCTCAGCCATCAAGTGAAAAGAAGAGAAACATGAAGCATTTTCCTACTCCTTGTTTCCCGAGTCAAGGAAAATAGGTGACACAGTCTTCTTCTTATCCTCCTTCTCCATATCTGCTGTCCAAATGGCTTTTAAAAGTCAGCAGGGTAGATCAGGGAGGGCAAGCAAATTATCTGTCCCTGCTTCTCTAGAAACACCTAAAGGAGAATGTCCCTCATGAACCCTTTCACTCTCAGCAATGAGGCAAGATGAAAAGAAAGAGCCTTACACATTTCTCAGGCACTTTTCACATATCCAATTTAGTGATTTGGAAACATTGCATAAGTTTTTCTAGCTGTGGGTGACTACCAGTTGTACTGAAGTACAAGTGATGTTAGAACAATTAATTCTTTGCACATACACAGGTTTTTCTCCTATTTGTTTCTGTGGGTTTTAAGTCTCATCTCACTGGTTTTCTTTATGAAATATAATATAAAGGGAGACAATTATTAGGTTTTAGTCAACTTTTACCTGAAAACCAATGTTTAACTTTGTGTCAGTAAAGCAGAGTCATAAAACAACACAATACTTTCAGATTTCAAAATCTAGTTAATCCACTCATAATGTCACTTCCTCTGGTGGGAACATTATGTTTTTAAGAGTAGTCAGCTTTTAAAAAATTGTTTCATTAATGAACAAGTGTTCCCAGGGAAATTTGATTGGTTTAATAGGATTTATTTTCAGCAGATGAAGACAACTTTTGAAGCCACAAAGTCTTACATAGATCATTGATGATTTCAGTGGGCAAGCACACAGGGATACCATCAGCAACAGAGGAAACACTTTTCTTAGACTAGTATATCTAATTTCAAGCACTGACAAGACTATTTTCTTCTCAAGTCAGATGAGTGCATGAGAAGTAAAGGGCAGAATATATACAAGCCTGTAATATTATCTGTCTAAGGTCTGCAGCTAGTGTATTTTTCTTTCACAAGAACCCCATAAATTTCAAAAGCTGCCTGCAGTAATAGCTGTCTTATACTTTAAAGATGCAACGGATGTCTGAAACTTTGGATGACAGACCATTTAGAAAAACTGCTCTTAGTGATATTATAAAACTACTTTGGAAACTTAGAGGCATTTGTCTGGAAAAGCCAATCCATTTTGATGATTTTTGACACTCTAATATGGACAAGTTAAAAAAAAAATAGAAATCAGGTAAAAAGTAAAGATTTCAATGTTCCATGTACTCAAGCAAACCTGGGTCGTGTACTCCCAGATAAATTTTTTCAACTTCACAGGAGGACTGGAATGTTAAACTTGTTGTGTTTAGCCAAAAAAAACCAAAAAAACAAAAAAACCTCCTGTTACATTTGTTCAGAGCAATGTTCTAATAAAACCCCAGCTTCTTGGAAAATCATAAAACTTTTTAAAAGTTTTTGCACTACCATCGTGCTTTTTAGTTTGAAGCTTGCACTATACTAGGCAGGAAAACATACAACTGCCAAAGGCGTCCTTCATGCTACCAGGTTAAACCAAAGCTTCTGCCAATCACCTTATCAGTTATACACACCGATAAGAAAAAAACTTCAAGTAATTTTAAATTATTTACATGATCTTCATTCTCATAATAGGACCAATGAAAAAGAATTAACTATTTTTTTTCATCAGCAATGAATGGAACTATGTTTTGCCCCTCTTGAAGTAAGTAGATAAATGTACTAGCCTTTTGAAATACATAGATATTTAATGATTCTATCCCTTTTATGTTTCTCATTAAAAAATGGTAAGCACATATTTGCAGTTTTGAAAAGGAAAAAAATCATAGAAGCATGAATTCTCAAGGGCAATAGTATTATCTCTGTAGAAGCAAAACAGGCACTTCAAAGTAATGGTGAAAATTTTACCAGCTCTAGGAATCACAGTGACAACATAATAATTCAGTCAAATAATCACTTTTGTAGGTGCACTAGGATGTACAATATTCGTTGACTAAAATGTCTTGTAACAAATCTTAGCCTGTCAATCTAATTTTTCTACTTACCAAAAATATGAGAATTAACTAGCTTTCTTCTTTAGGTGAAAATATTTGTTTCCAGAAGAGAGTTATTCCAAAACCAATAAATTACAAAGAAATAAAATTTCATTAAAGGTATTAAATGACTGAAAATTATATTAATCTCAAATATTGTGTTTGGTTTTGGGCCCCTCACAGAGAAAGACTGAGGTGCTGGAGTGTGTCGAGAGAAGGGCAATGTGTCTGGTGAAGGGTTTCAGGCAGAAGTTCCATAAGGAGCAGCTGAGGGAACTGGGGTTTTTTAATCTGGAGAAAAGATGGGTGAGGGAAGACGTTACCTGCAACTGCCTGAAGGGAGGTTGTAGACAGGTGGGGATTGGTCTCTCCTCATAGGTAACAAGTCAGAGGATGAGAAGCTGACACAACAGAAGGAAGGGATGCCATGCAGAGGGACATGCTTTGGAAATAGACCCGCGAGCATCTCATGAAGTTCAACAAGGCTCAGGGTAAGGTGCTGCACATGGGTTGGGGCAATCCCAGATGTGGCTACAGACTGGGAGAAGAAATTATTGAGAGCAGACAGACACAGAAGGACTTTAGGCTTCTCTTGGATTAAAAGCTGGCCATGAGCCGGCATTGTGCACCTGCAGTCCAGAAAGCCAATTACATATTGGGCTGTATGAAAAGAAGCATGAATCTCCAGCTTCACAGAGGTGACTCTTCCCCTCTATTCTTCCCATGTTATTCCAAGACAATTGTCAAAAACAAATGTGATAACTAGAGATAAAACTGTTGCTGTTTTACCAGACCATTCATAAAAAGATTGATGTCCTATTAGAAACTTAAAAAAGTAAAAGTATTACATCCAGGCCAGCCTATCACATCTTCTAAACGATTTCTGCAGAGATTTTAAATATTCAGTTTTGATTATTTTTATGTATATTATTTTTATGTATTTTATACCCCTTATAAATTGGATCTTAAAAATAACACCAAGGAGAAAGTATTTGGTCTAACTTCAATAAAGACTTTGAATTTTTATGTTATTTTGAAGAAATAGGTTGCAACCAGGATGACATTAAAATCATTTTTTGTTGTTTGTTTTTTTTTAAAAGTGTTCTAGAATGAAATAGTACAATAAGTGGGAGGTGGCGGATAATTATTTCAATCAATAATGTCATACAGATGCACAAGAGAAAAGAAATTTCAAAAAATTATGGTAGAACATTTAATACTAATTTACTTCTTAAATAGTAAAACTAAGTTCAGCTCAAATACAACCTCTTAACTGGAATGAGCTCTAAAAATGTTCTTATGAAAGAGTCTCAATTTAATAGCTGCCTAAAATACTTTCCATTAAGTCTGTAACCAAAACCTACACTAAAGCCTTAATTAACTACAGAAGCAGTCAATTAAAAATATGAAATTAAGGAGTTACCCTCTCCCATAACTGTGATCCTGTTTTTTTTATAAGCAACATGATGTAGTTAATGATTTTAATCTGCTCTTGCTCTAGCCATGAAATTTATTAAGTATACTTGAGATCACATGCAATGCATATTAATTTCTAGTAGTCAAGAGTTATTGGATGATATCTTAATTATACATTACATTTGAAATACAACTTTTTACTTCATGAACTTATTTCACATGATTTATCATATATTGTACAGAAACTACAAGTGTTGCCAAACAGGAGGATAATTTATTTTTCATCCCGTTTGCTGCTTTTTACTGTCCGATGTCAGAAAGTGTTAAAAACAAGCAAATAAAGAAACAAAGAAACAACAGTCCAACAATGTTTAATTTCTTGCAATGATACACTATAATATGAAAAAAAAGAAAATTCTCTAAAAATATTGTTTTTAGAAAATAAGCCTTTTTTTCAAGTTAATGAACTTCTAAGAAGAAAACCCATATGTAAAGATCTGTTTGTTAGCCAGAAACAAAACAAAACAAAACAAAACAAAAAAAAAAAAACAAAAACCACAAAACAAAGAAAAAAACCCTTTGGTCATAATCAATTATTGATTTTCAGATACAAAGATTACAAAGGAATCTTCTAATCCTTCTAATCCATTTTAAATGATCTCCGTTTTTAGAGAAATGGAGATCATTTAAAATTACATCATAGCACTGAAAGAGTATGTCTGAGGTAAACTTGTGAGAAGGACTTTTGTTCTGAGGCTTATTATTGGGAAAGGACTGAAAGTTCATATCACTATTGTTCAACAATATGCTGTAATTCCTCTGTTAAACACTGGACTTACAATTTGTAAGGCCTTAAATGTTTTAATTATCTTTAAGTACTTTAAATCCCTAAGGATCGAGTACTACTTCTGAACTTTTAATTAATTAATTCCTAATGGACTAACTCTGCCATGTCTCTCAGTTTCTTTCACATGTCCAACTTCAGCAGGGGTGGCCATAATCCCAGGAGCCCAGCTTTCACCAACCAACAATTAACAGCAATGCACTAGAGAGCCTCAGCAGCTCATTTCAGCTTCCCTGTTAAGGATAGCCTAGGACCAGTCCATAAAACTCCTTGGTAGAAAAGGATTCTTCTGTAGTTCCCCAAAAGCCAAGCATTTGCTGGAACAAAAATATTTTTGGATGGATCACTTCTGATGATAGTCAAAGGTCAAAAGAAATATAAAAAATAGTCTTATATTAAATAACATAAACATAAACAGGTCTTAACCACTAGATCGATGAAGATGCTATAAATGCAAAAAATAAACCACAGTCATTTATAGTAGAAAGTTCTGAATAGTGACTCATTAATGTATGTAACAATATTTTGTGGGACTATGACAAGATAATCTGTTCTCTTTTCTCAGTTAGAATGAGGTAAACATATGATTTTATTATACATGTTCAGTTTTCATACATGGTCCTTATTAATGGAACAAAGGGAATTCTATCCTGCTTAGAAAGCCATTAGCAACATGGTTGTATGACAGATTTTTCAAGTGAAAATCAAGTTTCTCTTGATTTAAATTGAATTTAGCTTCACATCAAGTACCCTGTTATGGGAAGTTTGAAAAAGGTTTCATCAGGAGACAGCAAGGGGTTTGTCACATGATGTTAGGAAAATAACAGAGACTCGCAATGTACTATCAGTTCTTTCATGCAGTTGCAGCTTTTGTATGAATATTCTTTATGTTAATTATAATAATTCCAAATATTTCTGCTATTTCTATGGCTATGAATCAAATAATAACTTGAAGTAATGCAATTTTTTTTACAAAATAACAGACTGAAAGCATATGTATATGTGCTTTATATATTTGTAAATGTGTCATTTTTCTACCAGCTTTATTACACTTTTATACCTTGCTGATGAGAAAATCAGTTTAATGACTTTCTTCATTTTTCAAGCTGTGAAATGTTTTCATATTGAGATTCTGTCATGAAAAATACAACACAGATCTGAAGAACGTGCTTCAGACAGAAAAAGGAAGAGTTTCCTGGTTTGGTTTCTTAAAACCAAACCAAAACAAAGCAAAAGCCACAAAGCAAATAATTTTAGCTTTGGATAAGTCACATTTAGCATAAGAGTATTAATCATTATTAGACAGTGCAATTCCTCCAAAAAAATTTAAGAAATATCATCTACATCAGTCTGCAGTTAGTTATATTTAAAATATAAAAGGCACTATGTTCTCCCTGGTACATAGTTTATAAGACTGTTAGTGTAAAATTATGCAATATATTGAAGAGATTTTCTGATGCATACAAGGAAGAGGAATTTTTGTTATCTGAAATCCAATTTACCACTGGATATAAAACGAACACCTTTGGAGCAGTTATAATGAAACAACAGATCAGATATCCCTGTAGAAAACAACATAAAGGACAGCTATCAATATATCCTCAAAAGACTGCAAAATAATGAAGGAACAGCTCCAGTTTTACTGAAAGTGGCAGTTTTAACCACCCTTTTGAAGTTATATGCGATAAAATGAAGAAAAGACAAGACAAGTTCTGTAAAGGAAATACATGTCTCATAAATTTAATACACTTCTTCTCTAAAAGACTCAATAAACACATCTATCAGAGAGAGATACAGTCAATAAAACCTGTTTAGGTTACCAAGAATTATACAAAATGGCCTTTAACTAACAAGTCTTGAAGAAAGCAAGTCATCATAAAAAGACAGAAGACCCTTACATAAATAAATAACCAGTTAAGGAAGGAGGAGACTTAGAATCATATACTCATGGAATCATGAAGGTTGGAAAGATCATTATGTCCAACCTTTGACCAAACAACACCATGCCAACAAAACTACAGCACTAAGTACCACGTTCAGTTGTTTTAAATACGAGGGATGGTGACTCCATCACCTTCCTTGGCAGGCCATTCCAATGCTTATCAGTGCTTCAAGTGAAAACATTCTTCTTTATGTCCAGCTTGAATCTCCCCTTGAGACCATTTCCTCTTCTCCTGCTGCTAGTTGACAGGAAAAAGAAACTGACCCCCACTTGGCTTTCCTCCACACTCCCAGGAAAGCATGCGCTCCCCTGAGACTCCCCTTCTCCAGGCTAAACAATGCCGGCTCCCTCAGCCATTTCTTGCGGCATTTGTGTTCCACATGCTTCACCAGCTTTGTTGCCCTTCTCTGGACTCACACCAGCACTTTCAGGTCCTTCTTCTATTAAGACACCTAAAACTGAACACAGGATTTGAGGAGTGGCCTCACCAGTGCTAAGTGCAGGGGAACAATCCCTGCCCTGCTCCTGTTGGCCATGCTATTGCAAGAAGACCAGGATACCACTGGCCTTCTTGGCCACCTGAGCCAACTAACTCATGTTCACACAGTCAAACAGCACTCTGAAGTTGTTTTCTTTGCAGCTTCTGGGCATTCTTCCTTTAATCTCTAGTACTGCCTGGGGTTGTTGTGACACAATTGCAGCACTTGGCCCTTGGTCTAGTTCAATCTCATAACACGGGCCTCAGCACATCAATCCAGCCTCTCAGCATCCCTCTGGGTCCCTTTCTACCCACTAGCAGGTCAATACTCCTGACAAACTTGGTGTAATCTGAATTTACTGAGGGTGCACTTGATGCCCTTTTCTATTGCTGGCAGGAGGTCTATGTATAATCATGAACAGGACAAACACTGAACAAAATAGACAACTTTAAGATGTTATGCTATTCACCTTTCTGCATTAATGTTCCATTTCCATCTCAGCCTTTTCAAAAAGAGTGCAATTCCTCAGAAAGGTACAGAGAATAGTGGCAAAGATACACCTGGTTTATATCTTCTTTTTGACAAGAAACAAATATATAGAACAGGACTTCAAAAGTAACACCATCTAGCAGGGAGGGAGGCTCTGCAGGTTAGAAGTTACATGTAATACTGAAAATTAAGGCGAAAAATGTACTCTATCTAGTAAGAAAAGAACTCTTTCATGCATTCCAAAAGCTAGTGGCATGTATGTCACAGGAGGGTTAGCCAGATGAAGAATCTATAAGGAAGATGCCTTCAATTACCAAGAATCTTGGAAAGTGCAGCGTAGCCAAACCCTGCCATCTTGGGTGAAGAATATGTGCATTTTCAAAGAATATAAACATTTTTCATAATAGATGAACCTCTGTTGATGCAGCTGCAAGCTCTGGTGCACAACAAATGCCTCTGCAATGTGAGGGCCAGTAGTAAGGGGTCCTCTAGGTCATGTCTCCTGCTGTGTGAAAAGGCCGAGAGAATTGGGACTGCTCAGCTGGTGAGGAACTTGTTACAAGGGTGTGTAGGGAGAGGACAAGGGGGAAAGGCTTTAAACCTTGAGAGAGTAGGTTTAAATCCAATATTAGAAAGAAATTCTTTACTGCGAGGGTGGTGAGGCAGCGGAAGGTATTGTTCAGAGAAGATGTGGATACGGCCCACCCCTGGAAATGTCCAGGGTCAAGTTATGGCGCTTTGAACAAACTGGTCTGGTGAAGGTGCCCCTGCCCGTGGGAGGTGGTGGGAATCTGATAATCTTCAAGGTTCTTTCCAACCCAAAATATTCTGATTGTATTAAAAAAAAGAAGCCTTCCTATAAAGTGCACTGCACTGACCTGCAGACAGAAAAAAGGTCTTAAAAAGTGACAGGAAAATCTTTGCTTTTCCTTTTGTACTTTTCCCAGATAATGTTACTGGATACAGTCACCACTGATTTTTGAAGTCAGGTGATACTTTGGTCACACCAAAACCTGACAGCCTTTAGTAGAAAAAGACATAGGATGCTAAGGACAATGGAAACAACATAAATTAAATTATTAAGAGAACCACTAATAAAATTAATGAAAGATGTGTAAGAAAGAAAAAAGTCTGGGTTCTTATTTGATTGGCTTGATGTGAGATATGAAAGCCATCCCTTTTCTAGACCCAAGAAATAAGTATCGTCCAGAAAATTTTTGATTTCTAAGAGCACAATTACTAAAATAAAATGAAAGTAAAATGACCTTTGTTTAGATTTTGCTAGTGAAGCAATTCCTTTTTATCTGCAACATTCCTTAGACAATGAATTTATGTCTGTCTCATGTATTTGTTGTAAGAGGTGAATGACTACTTCAGGGACAGGACTACCCAATTAAGAATTATGCAGTATTCCAAGATGAACCAAATTACTTTAGTTGAAAAAAACCATTACTGGCTCAAAAGAACAACAGAAAAGCTGGAAGTTAAAGTTTTCAAAGCTATTTTTAAAAGACCAGAACTACCAGTAAGGTTAGAAAAAAAGTTATTTTCTTTTCAAAAGAAAAAGAAGAAAGCCTCATTATGTAACTCTTCTTCATTTTCAGAGAACTCCAGGAACAATGTTCCTGTTACCAACTACAACAGCCTTCCCCACCTGAGGAAAAGCAATGAATTAATTTGCTCATTGATATCTTTCTTAATGTCTTTCATGACATTTTTTACTTGGTTCATCTATTATTGTTTAGTGTTTTTAATATTTAGGACAATAAAACATTGTGCAATGTGCTATGTGTTAGTGTCATCTGAGTGGATTTATACAGGACATTTCTTAGATGGTTACTTGGGTCTTCTTCCCCTTCTCCCTTGCTGAGTAGCAATGCTGTCACTGTGTCACGACCAGCTTCTACCAGCTCTGTTAGGTTGTGGTAAATGCTTTTGGATTTAACAACAAAATACTTTATGATGACAGAAAAAAATACCTCCCAAGAAAAAGATTTCCACATTCCTCTTGCAAAGAACACAAGCACAACTGCAATGATCATTTACTGCTCAGTCTAGGAAAAAACTAGTAATTGTCTTCAGAACAGGGTTTAAAAGGAAAGAAGAAAATACAGCACAGGGTGCATTCTTTGAATAACAAATGAAGAGCATATCAAACAACTGCTCATTAAGCAAATACTGCCAATTCCATTAATCAAATGAGGCAGGGCCTTATGAAAAAAAAAAAAAAAAAACCAAAAACACAGCATGTAGTTAGACAATTAAAGGATGACATAGTGCACACAAACAAGAAGACCAAATTATTGTAGGGAGCCCCTTGCTTAGTTTTGTTTGGTTTTACATGTCTTTCAATCCAGAGTTCTTTAAAAATAGGCTTGCTTATTGTTTTTAGTACACTATAATCTTTGCACAGCTTATTATTAAACAACATTTACAAATTAGCTCAATTATGCTAGAGAAAAATACAGACAAAAACGTGTTTACCAAACATCGTTTCAGCAAACAAGAATTTCTTGCATTTTTTGGCGCTATAAGCACCAACCTGCTGAGCCTGTGGGTGGAACTCAACATAGCTATGTAGTGCCATGCTGCATGCTGTAAGCTATGTGAGAAACTGGTGGCATGAACCTATAGGGGAGCCATGTCTTTCTGATGTTGCAGCGCATTTTAGGTCCTCTATGTGCCTATGTACTTACCTTAAAACAATAAAATCCAGTATTGCCTGTGCAAAGCTAAATCCATGTATTTGTCTTCCTGTTTAAAATAACATCAGGAAGGCACAGTGCTAGTCAGCACACACCATAAGCACCTACAATTTAATTCTGTTGATGTGCTGTCTTTATTTACAGCGAACTCACAAACCTTAGTCCCTACTTTATATGTCTGCTTTGTAAGAGGTGCCATATGTATCAAACACTGTCCTGGAAACGGACAACATTTAATGTTCACTGAATAAAATAACATTCTCATAAAACCTGATAAAATCATCACAGGCAAGGAAAAGCAAACCAGCTGTCAAGTAGAAATAGACTGCAAGTATTTTTTATTTTGAAAATTTAATTTTCATCTATGGATTTTGCCTACAGTTCATTTTTTACAGAGCCAGTACAAAGTGTCTGGAAATTCTGTTTCTGGTTGCTAGCTTCACTTGGATTAATAGCTAACAGCACAACATCTGTAAGTAGAACCAACCATTTAAAGAAATTACTAGCAGCTTATACGCCCAGTTTTAAATGTGAATCTACCTCCAACTTAAAATTCCTAAGTGATAGTAAGTAATATATAAACTACTGTCTCTACAGAGAAGAAACCAAAACAAAAATATGAGACCAATAATACTTGAAAAATTTACATTCAGACCTTTGAATTAAATTTATCATCAATATCATTGAAAAATCTTATTAATATTAATAACAGTCAATTTCTATACTTTTCTGAATAATGTTTATTTTGGTATTCACTAGAGACATTACTGTTATGGACAGATAAATGATCTACTCAAAACTCAGTATTAACTGAATAGTTAAAATATTTGACAAGTATTTAATGGAAAACCACAGTTATGGGTTGATATTCTTTCAGGAAACTTGCCTCACTGTATCATGAAAACATGCTGAAACTTCTGTAATGTAACCTCCTGGAGAAGACAATGTTTTCAGAAAACATCCAGAAGATCTTCACTACTAAGAAATTTTCCAAACTGTCATTTAAGTGTGTGTTTTGTGCCACTGGATAAGGCCTCTCATATTAACTTCAGCGACTTGATTCTTTGAATCAGTGCAGCAGGCAGTCTTGATCCCCTGCAACAATATAATCTTCTTCCCCTAGTGCCTGCAGGATGTCATCTGCAATATTTGACTTCAGTTTTATTGCAATAGCATGAACTGCTGTTGGCTTTCTGCTTTACATATGTATTCTCAATCTCTCAGGAATGCTCAATACTTCCAGTCTGAGACTGAACTGACAGTTTTTCCACAATCCTTTGCAAACCCCTCTGCTTCCAAACACATGGAAGTGCATGAATGCAGAAAGCAGAGAGGCTTTAAATCTAAGGGAGTGCTAAGAACAGAAATTGAACTCCTTCCCTATGACCAAAATACAGCATTTTCCCAACACTGAGCCAAACAAACCACCAACTGTTTCTCTGAAATATTGCTAGTACCATGTCACTAAATAGATCCAGATTATATAGGTTTTTCATGGTTTATAGACACAGATGTGTTCAGATTAAAGCCTTGGTGACCAGAAATCTGTAATTTTGTACTGAAATTTTTTAGTTAAGGAAATGCAAACTGTGTTGACCTTCTAATTCTATTCTACAGTGGTTTTCTGACTATCCATATTTAAAAGTGAATATATTGCACATTTTCAATGAAAAATTCAATTTTAAATCAGGACTAGTTAATATAGAGTACTCAAAATAAGAATTTGTAAGGGCCAGTGCTATCCTTATTTGATGTCATACACAGCTTGGAATCATCTGAAGTCAAATTTATGGAGTGTTACTTTTCCTTCATTGTTAGTCACCATGAAGTCCTGAGTTTATACAACACCCTCCCCCCCACCCCCTCCTGGCTGAAGAAGTACAATATGAATAATCTCCCAGGCTTTTAAAGTCAGACCATTTTTTATATTGGCTTCTGTCATGTGGATGCTACAGTTAGTCTAAAGTAGCAACATTATCATTTTAGTCCTCAGGCAAAGGAACTCTTGCAATCTTTTCCTTCCTAGGTACTGATTCATATAGTTCCTCTGATGAGTAGAAAAGGGCAGTGTGTTATATCATGGGGGTTCTCATTTACCCTACAGGCAATTTAAAAGAGAATTGGATATTCAACAGCCACTGAGGCTATTTCAGTTTTAAAATGTAAGTGTACAGGATTTCACTAAATTATTTTTAATGTATAGCGTCCCTCTTCAAAGTTTGACAGGGCAGTAACTTGGAAAATTGTGTTTGAATCACCCCATTTTCAAATGCTTTCATATTATCCATAAAATCTTTTACAACATAAGAATCTTCTGTAACCTCATACACTCCAACAGATATAACTAGCTCCATTTTTTACACAAAATCAGTGAAAACAAATCTCTTTTGTTAGGATTAAAGGTCAGAGACATTGTATGCTATTAAGTTGAGGAATTTTTGAATTTTTTTATTCATCCAGTATGTGAGTATTTATATTATATAAAGTGAAAATATAACATTGGCCAGGTGTACATGGCTAAGTTGTCTAACCTGTCTCAACTATCTTTAACTGCCTTCCCTCCAGTTTATATCACTTTTCTATCTGCAGACAGTTTAGATCACAGACACTTCACGATCACATGATTTTAAGTTTCCCTATGATGAATGTAGGTTTTAGACACTAAGCCCACTTAGGCATACTCTATTTTAGTCTGAACATTTCTTAGCTCGGCATAAATTTGTATACCAGATGTCGTCTTGTAATTAACACACTGGGATTTGGGAGCTGTAGATTTTTCTGGTTACAAACTTTCTATCAAACCGACATCTGTGATTTATGCTTCCAACTTCCTTTCAATGCATTTACATAATCTGTTGAATATAAAGAGAGATCATAAACTCTTCCTTCATATTTAGAAATGGATTCCACAGAAAGAGTTAAGTTTAAGCTTTTCTTTCACAGTGGCAGTTACTATAAGACACCAAAAATTAAATTTTCTCAGAACAAAAATATATTTTACAGTCATAGATTCATATAATCCTTTAGATTGGAAAGGACCCTTAAAACCAACAATTCCAACTAGAAATGTAACTCTGCCAAGTCAAGCATTAAACCATGTCCCTAGTCTACATTGTTTTTTTAAGTTCCAGCAATCCTGACTTAACTACTGCAATGGGCAGTTTGTTCCAATGCTTAAAAACCCTTTCAGTGAAGAAATTTTTCATTATATTCAATCTAAACCTCCCCTGTTGCAACTTGAGGCTATGTCCTCTTGTCTTATTGTTTGTTAATTGGGAGAAAAGACAGAGACTGACCTTGCTGCAACATCCTTTCAGGTAGGTGTAGAAGGTTCACCCTAAACCTCCAAGCTAAACAACCCCTGCCCCTCACAGAACTTGTGTTCCAGACCCTTCATCAGCTGTGCTGCCTTTCTCTGGATTCACTCCAGCATTTTGAGGTCTTTCGTGTAGTGAAGGACCCAAAACTGGATGCAGGATTAGAGGTGTGGCCTCACCAGTGACAAGTACAGGGGACAATTCTTGCCCAGGTGCTGCTGGCCATGTGATTGCTGGTACAGGCCAGGATGCCATCAGCTGTCTTGCTGCTGGCTAATGTTCAGCTACTGTTGACCAGCATTTCCTTTTTTTGCTGGGCAGCTTTCCAGCCACCCTTTCCCCAGACTGTAGCAATGTCTGGGGTTCTTAAACCAAAGTGCAGGACCCAGCCCTTTGTGCTGTTTAACTTCATTCCACAGGCTTTGGCCCCTTGATCCAACCTCATAGGATCCCTCTTCAAAACCTTCCTACCCCCCGGCAGACAAATGCTCCCACACAGCTTGGAATCATCTGCAAACTGACTGGGGTGGCATCCAATTGCATTGTCCAAATCATTGATAAACAGATTAACTAGAATCAGGTCCCCAAACTGAACACTGGGGAAAATTTTGTTTCCTGCCAGTGGTGAAGGAGAAAAAACAAGTTGCTATTCTCTCAGGAAATGTGGCACATTATAACCTTCTTCTAACACTTGCTGCTTCTTATTTTGAATTTACCCATTTTGTTTAGAAGCATGTCCGGAAGTCTGCTCCATTTCAAGAAGACTGGAAAACCAGAGCACACTTGTGCATGGATTTGTGAGGATGAGCTCGATTCTGATCTCAGCTGTTCTGTCCTCCGGCCAACACAACTGCGGTGGGCATATGGGCAGTAACATTGTTTCTCTCTCCACAAACACTTGCCAGGGCTATCCAGTAAATTAAACTGAGCATATCAACGGGAAAGGTTGTTTGGTGTTCTGAAGGAACTCGGGCAGTAGAGAAGGGCAGGAATTGCTCAGGAAATTAGGATAGCCTGAGGCTTTCCCTTTTTCCTCCTTCCCCTCTTCTTTCTCTTCTGGTAAAAGCAGGAACAGCAGACTTCCCCTGCACTCCAATTCAATTTTTCTTACACTCCCCAAATCACTGCTAACTCTGCTTTCTGTCCTTTCTGTATTCAACTGATTACATCTAAACAGTAAAAATACATTTGATCAAGTAAATTACACATATTTTTTGATATCATGGCTCATTATATTTTGTCAACACTTCCATTAAGGGTGGAAGTTCCAGTGACTACTAAGACGATATCTTCACATCTTTATTCTATCTTCAGTATCTTGGATCTATTCTCTGTATGTCTTAGGAAAGAATCAAATATTAGGAGAGTGCAACTGTATTCATGGGGGTTGCACATTATTGAAAATTAAAATTGCTAAAGGCAATAAGAGAAAACTTGAAATTTTATAATGAAGAGTGTGCATACATAGCTATCAAATATTATTTGAAATTAATGCTTTCACAACCATAAATAAAGTAAAATAAAATAAAATAAAATAAAATAAAATAAAATAAAATAAAATAAAATAATCATTTTTAAAAACTACACAGAACAAAAAAAAGGGGAGAAAAATATTGAAGATACTTTTATGCTCTGCTCCAAGATCAACAATTCCATTAAAAAAACAAACAAACAAACAAACAAACTGAATCAATTGCATGAGATAAGAAAAAAATGAAAAAACAGAAAACAACATTATTTTTTTTTCTGAATACCATGATAAAATTACCCTGCAATATTTATTTTCAAAATATACTTTCATTAAAGTTTCTCTACTGATGGAATATTTTACTCTGAGCTTTATTTATTCACCTAAAAAAAATCATATCCAAAAATTATTTTTAATTTTTCTGGAAAACCTGCACAGCATACTCTTAAGAAACAAACAAAACAAAAAAACAAATGTGACAAAAAGAACCACCAAAACCCAACCAAACAACCAAAAACCAAAAAAATGACAACAACAACAACAGCAAAAGTAGAAGAGCCAGAATAATTATTTTTCTAATTACTTTGTTTATTAATTTTTTATCTAGCAGTTTCATGAGGATAATAAACACAAAGTGCATATATATGTTAAATCTTTTATTAAAAATGTATATGTATTTCTCCTACTCAAACATGCACTGATTTCTCTTTTTGTAACACCAGAGGTCAATCTTTATTTATATTTTTAATAGCAAATTGCTATTAAATGTAATGATAGATGAATGAAAAACCAGATTTGCAATTCTGAATAACCTTAATTCACAGGGAGTATTCTGACTAACACCATAAAGGAAAAATCATTAATTTGAAGATGAGTCATTTTTAATACCAAAATTAAAGATCACTTGCTACAGCTGAAATCTGATACTGCTAAGAAAGACTGATTACACAGATATTAATATACATTTTTATCCATTAGAAGCTAGAGGCAGAGAAGCTAGAGATTGAGACAGTCTCCTTATGAAAATCCAATGGAAGAGCAGGACCTTTCTGGTTATAGTCACCACCATAAATAAAGCCACTATGAAAATCGGTCACAGTCAGAGCACAGTGTTCACTTGATGCATTGAAATTGAGGAGATGCTTAATGGGAGAGAGAAGTAGGACCTTTGGGATCAGTGTTGCCAGTGGAAGGATACTAACAGCCCACCAAAACCTTCTCTCCATAAGATCAAAGCAAGAAAAGGCTGTAGTGTCAGCGCTTGAGATATGAATTGATAGAGAAAGGAAAGGGGATGCCAAGAAAAATTCTCTAATTCAGAACCTGCTGTGCCTAGTTTTTCCTCACTTAACGCTAGCTAGTGAAGTCTCTGCGGAAAGTAACAGCTTACAACCAGTTGTTTTTTACTATTAGGCTTTTTTCAGATTCAACCGAGTTTGGGTTCTCATCACCTTGAGTCTTTTCCAACCTAAATGTTTCTACAATTGTATGATTTTACATTACAACTGATGTAGATGCAAAGTATACTATGATTCAGCAAATAGTACACACTGGCTGCCTTTCTAGGTCCATTAGTTAATAACTAAACTTCTTTAATTGCAGTTGCAAATTAAAGGACTATTTTAAAGCATGCTCATGACCTCAGTTATTGGAAATGCGGCATGTTGCCTTGCCACATACATACTTTATAATTTAGGCCACCCAGCTGAGTTTGACTGCATTGCTGCAATTATGTATACCTGCTTTGTGAACCTAATTTCATCTTCTTTGGGATTCTTGGAGGTAACATTGTGCAATGTTTGATTTCTCCAGAATGGAATAGTTACCATTGCAAAAGAAGAAAAAAATGTTCATAAACCATGGAAATATATGCTTCAATAGTTTTTTTTGTTTGTTTGTTTGTTTTTTATGCAGAAAAAACAGCTATGCAATGCAGATCTTTTCTACTAAAAGAGGAAGGGTAAGGGCAAGCAATAGGATACCACCTTATTATGAAAAATGTTTTCTTGGAGGAAAGTGAATGATAAAGAAAATAAAAAATAAAATGAAAATAAAACCAGTGCGTAGTGAAGTCGAACATGAAGAGGAAATGACTGCATTGTTGTTTATATATCTTTGAATAAACATTTACATAATTGCTTCTTTTTCCCATTACAGCAAATAGTGCAGCATAAAGACATGGGAAATATGCAAAATATCTAAGTTTCAAAATAGACATGTTGTATTTATAAAACTAAAATAGCACAGATTTCATAAATTCTAATTTTAACACTCATCAGATATTAGAAATGCAAGTGATTAATGAAATGTTACTGATACTAAACTTAAATTAAGGAGGAAAAAACCCCAACATCAACAAATACCAAAACCCAAAACTGAAAAAAAAATTAGGAAAATTCATCTTTATTCATTTGAATAAGCCTTAGGTAGCACTGTACCCCTGTTTCAGAAGTATTATACAGACTTGTGTAGCTAACTTCACTGCCTAGAATTCTACAAGATCATGCTATAAAGAAGATGAGACTCAGGTTAGAAAAAGTCAACACTGCTTATTGGAGAGGTTCATTTGGGTGGCAAGGTGGTGAGGGTTGACTGGCATCACACATTTCAGATAATTAACCTTTAACTGCAACATTCTTCATTTTATCTGCTTCTAGTAACTGTGCAGGATTCTTGTCTTTGCTGTTTATTGTGTTGACTCCAATAGCATGGGATAAAAAGCACTACGGTCCAAAGGCCTCTTGAAATTTCAATACAGTTAAGGTGAACCATCTTGTTCTGATTTTAAAAGTGCTAAATGTGTTTGGGGAAGCAACTTTATAAACGTGTGACAAAACTCTTTGCCCACTTTCAAACATCTCTAGTTTCCACATTTCAGTGCTATACCACCTGCAGACCTGGAAAATCCTCCCACATTGAAAGCCAAGCAGCTAAAGCTGTAGACATGGACATTTTGCCTTGCTCTACTTTTCAGAACCTTATGTGGCTCAGAGAGCCCTGGAGATCATTAATGAATGCAGCATCTCTTACTGCTACAGCCACCATTAAGAAAAGCTATACTTTGGATTGTTCATGTCCATCTTTAACAGTGAAAATATTGCAGGAAAGATTAGGTCTGAGTTTGCTTCTGGAAAAACCTGCTATGTGACTGGTGAAGTGAAAAGGTTTATTGTTTTGCCATGGGAGGGCACTGTAATTCAGAGGGAAAAAAAGACAGGTAAAAAACCATTTATGTAATGTTTTCAATAAATAACAAACCTTAAGGATTCAGCTATGATGCAAGCACTAGAGTGCACTTGCACACACCAAAGGTAGGAGTAGGTGCTCACAGAGCTCTGACACAGCCCTTGGTCCCAAAGCTATGAATTCACACCTTCAATGAAAAAGAGTTGAGTAAATAAGGGTTGACTTAAACTTCAAAAAAAAAAAAAAAAATAATTCCTCCACAGTAAGGTCTGTCTAATAAGACATAAAGAGTTTTGGTACAATCACATGTAATCTTGCAGGGGCTATGGTAGTACTATTATCTATTATCTGGTGTTTGCAAAGGACACAAAGAGTACTTTTGCAACTCCTTTCCTTTTTTTTTTTAATTATTTTTTTATTTTATTACTTAGCTAGTAAGTATGAATAGATGAAGGTGGATTTAAGAATGGTGGAGGGAGACTTTTTACCAGGGTCTGTAGTAATAGGACAAGGGGCACGTCTTTTATACTGACAGACCATAGGCTTAGATTGGACAAAAGGAAGGGATTTTTTACTGCGTGGTGAGACAGTGGAATAGGTGGCCCAGAGAAGCTGGGTGCCTCATCCCTAGAAGTGTTCAAGACCAAGTTGGATGGGGTTGGTACTAAATGATCTTTAAAATCCCTTCCCACCCAAATAATTCAATGGTTCTATCATACAGATTCTCTATCTATATGTGTCCATAAAATATTAAGAACTACAAAAACTCTTAAACTTGTGTAGGTATGTAAGGCTGATTGATTACTTAAGAAGACAGGCATACTCCATACAGTAAATCTGCATAACATGTTTTTCTTCAGATAATAGCCTGAGTGCATGAGGATACAAAATGATAGAGAGCTGCCTTATATGTGGAGAAAAATAGGTAGAAAATGTATCTTCTGAGAGCAGCACTTAATAATGCTTGGATGCAGTGGCTCGCAATTGCGTTCTCAACTTTCACAGAATTTACTACTTAGTCAATGACCAAAGGTAAAGTTATTTTACTCTGTAAACTAAATGTCAACACAAAACAAAAATTTATAGGGGATAAAACTGGAAATCAGGAAGATGAAAATTAACTCAGCCAGTATGGTGTTATTCAGACAATTTGTCAATTGACATAGATCCTATAGGGCAACTCAGTACTGACAGTGAAGAAGGCACATCAAGTAGCAGTAGGCAGTAAGAGAAAACCAAAAATTTTATCTTGCATACAGTTGTGATCACACCTGTGAGTGTTTGTCAGGGAATGGAATGTGTGAAATAAAATTAGTTCTTATTATTGAAACAACTATTTACAAAAAGGCATAAATTAATTGCTTGTAAAATTGTGGTTTTGCTTTCAAGTTCCCTGAAAAAGCAAGGTACAGACTTGTGACTATGTATCACAAGGTGAAATCAACTTACATGACTGCTGCCATGCATACATCTCTGGTCTATGGACTGAAATCAAATCAACTTACAATTAGGAAACGAGTGTATGTTTCTCTGATAATTTATATCATAGACATCAAGACAGACACATCTGTTTTATTAAACTGCACAGGAGCAGCAAAGAATTTTTTTAAGTACTCTGGAGATATAGTAGAACATTTCTCATTTCTGTAATTAAGTGATTTTCTCAGCAGTTTTCAGACCTCTAGTCAACAGATAATTTTTACAGGAATGCCTGGCAGAAGTTGAAATGTCACATTTTCAAAATGAGGGACATTAGAGGGATCTCTTCATTCTTAAAATTGCCCTTTTATACCAGGACATGCTTTTCTGGGGTTAGCAAAAAACTTTTAATTGTCCTTGATCAAAATGCAGTATTTTAATTAAATAGGTAGCTACAAAACTCACACGAAACACAAGTACCATATGAGCCTTATCAGAATTCTGAATTTTTATCCAATGCATTGAGAATTTCTGTTGCTGCTTAGATTCCAATATCACATCTAGCTCTTTATTCCTTGTTCCCAAGGAATTGTGCTTTAAAGTGGAAAACGTATTCCATCCTTCTATTACAATGTCCAATTAGTGAATATGAAATTCCAAAGTATATCTTAGTTGCTAATCCTTTTGATTTGTCTGGATTGTTTTTGTTACTTTTCCTTTTGAAAGTATTGAAGTTTGTATTTCATGTATATTCTTCCTGCTTTGTTAGCTCAATCATTCATTCACTGACAATCTTATGGATAACCAGCACAAAACTGGTGGGCTTTTTTCCACACAGGCACCGCATGTAAGAACCAAAACAAATTTTTAAAAATCAAACTTCCTTCTACTCCATCTGAAAGAGAATCTTTTGTTTGAAGATTCAAAATGAAATGTGCAGTCCCAAGCACCCACACAGCCTGGGCAATGACTGGTTAGTAATACCTCTGCAGACACTGGGGGACACAGGTGGCAATGAGGCAGCAGAGTCCCCCAGACAAGAACGGAGATTCCCATCTCCAGAGCCATGCAAGCAGAGTGAAACCAGAAGGTCCAGAGACAGATCCTGCTCCCATACTTGAGATCCATGTGATACTCTGCCCGACCCTGCGGGACTCTCCTATACGGCACAGACCCTGATATCCTGGTGTGAGTTGCATATAGACCACCAAGGAGCTTGGTCTGTTTGGCCTGGGGAGGGAAGGCTTTGTGGGGGGCTCTTATCATCTACAGATACTTGATAGAAAAGAAACATGGAGGCAGGCTCTTCTCAAATGTTCACAGCTAGAGGATGTCAGACAAAAACTACAAATTGAAATAAATCAATTTTTATTAAAGTTATGCATACCTTTTCATGGTGAAGGTGGTAAGGCTCCCCACAGAGGTTATGAGAACTCTGTGCCTGGAGATACTAAAACCTTACCAGACAATGTCATGAGCAATCCAGTCTAACAGAGATGCTTTGGCCTAGATGACTTTCAGAGGTCATTACCAACATAAATTTTTTTATGATTCTATTATATGTATTTTTTGCATATATTTTTCAGCTTTAAGAAATAAGTTCCTATGTTCCTTACTGTACAAGCTCCTACAAGAAAGCACATTGAAAACTGCCAAATTAAAAACCAGGAGAACTCTGATCCCAGGAAGATCATTATATGGATTTTTGGTGCTACCACAGTACTAGTAAAACATCCTGTGAAAATATTTTCTTCCTGTTAAAATAAGAGTTATTTATAACAGACATACACATGATGGAAGAGATTCAATTTTTATGGTTTTAATTGTGAAAATGGTGATGTTTTCAAAGCAATATTACTATATTCAGATTATACTTGAGTCAAAAAATAACAGTGTAACCATAGTAACAGTGGTTTACTGTTAAATCAGTTTAAAACAGGTGCTATGAAGGACACATTAACCTAGCCAGGAGACCATGATTGTCTCTACATCATCTGGAGTTGTCTAATATTAATAATGAAAGATGAAAACCTTAGAATTTATGAAGAAAGAGTCTTCATTTTAGACTAGCATTTATACTCTCTATGGCATTAACTAAGTCTTCCAGCTACAGTAAAACTACTGCAAGTCCTGTCACTATCCAGAAGAAAACAGTTAACAATTGAGGTCAAGTTAAAGAAGACCAGAAGTGATAGAATAATCTAATTTCCCATTTCCCTTTACACCTGCTGAATTGGCTAAGAATGATTCTCCACCAAATCAAAATGGTAATGTATTACATCTGCTTGGCATGAGATTGCAGAGAACAGAAAAGATACAGAACAGGCTTTTGGGACAATTTGAAGACTTGTAGGATGTATGCAAAGACAGCCGAGTTAAATAAAATTAGACTTAATGGTCATAAAGGCAAAAATACATAATAAAAGTCACTGACTGAAATTTCATACATCCATAGTGAAGTAGTTTATTCAGACAAAAATTGAACCTATACTTTTAAATTTGTGTTCATCAATTATATCACATAATTAACAAGTATAAGATCTTTTGTAGTAAATAATCCCTCCTAGTGAGAAATGCTGGCTCTACAAACCATAAGCAATTAAGGAAATCTAATGTAGTTTGTCAAAAGCTCACCTTAATGTAAACAAAGAGGAAAAAATAGTTTGTTTTATTGAATTAATTACAGATAGAAGTAGCATTTTAAGTATTATATACAAGATATAAAATTGTATTCATAAGATCATATAACCGTTTGGGTAGGAAGCAGCCTTTAATGGTCATCAAGTCCAACCCACTGTCATTGGCGTGGACACCTTCAATAGCATTCCTGGCTGAATGAGTCATTACAACCAATTACTTCAACTCTCATGGATCATGTAGTAATTGCAACAATTTACTGCTGCATATTAAAAACTGGTTTTACTTTGTTAACACCTGCCTTTTTACCAGGGTTCTCCAGAAAAACATGTTCCCTGCTTGCTGTGATATATTAGGTATCAATGACAAATCAGCTGTCCCAAGCAGCACTTAGCCTCTTAGCTCAGCAACTCTGTGACTGCTCCCATCTCAACCTTTCTGTTTTCTCAGTCATGCAATGCAGTCATAATGAAGTAATCCATCCTTCTGACAACAAAGACCTTAACCCTTTGATACAAATGTCAACTGCAGAATCTTTAAACCAAGGAAAAGTTGAGTTACTAAGAAAAACAGTTAATGCTACAAAAGACTTTTTTGTTCAGGTATGTAGATTGGCATACATGTGCAAGCACACCCACATACATACAAACATTTGTCTATCTACCATTATTTATTTATAGAGAACATCTGATGACACTATCTAATAAAGCATTTTTCCTTTTTTTTTTTCCTTTTTCTTTTTATAATGCATAGATCAGCACTGTTCTAGAGGTAAAACTGTGACTTCATGGGGTCATCACAGAAGGGCTCCAGCACTACCTTTCAGTCATGCCTCTAGCTATACGCAGTGTAATATCTAAGAAATACGATGGCAAAATGTCAGCATTTAAAATGGACAAAACCTCTCCATTTTGTCATATTTTACTGGATATTATACATGCCTGCCATGAGTTTGACTCTCCCCACCACTGCCAACCTTTACAATGCAAACAGACAATCTGACATCACAGATTCAGTGGGAGACACAGTGTTTGCACATCTGAATTTACATACCTTACATCACAATATACAGAAACATTTGTGAAATTTCCAGCTGAAGCAAGGTCTGCTGATTTTCCATCAAGTGCTTCAGTTACATGACCACTGATTTCGTTTTCTAGTTAATTGACAGCAACTTCCTAACTTCACAGCAAAATAAACAGTTCTGGTTAAATTTATGCCATTTTAATTTAATCTAAATAATCCACACCTACACTGAGTATAATGAACTACACTTTTTTTCATGTACTAATGTTCTTGGATGACTTTACTTTATCATAGTCTTTTACTTCACTTAACATTACCTTGGGATTGATAGGGAGAAAGAAGTAGTATTGTTCATTTCAGTCTCTGGAGACAAGCAATTCCTTTATTCCTACATTCCTCATATTGGTAAGAGAAAAGTCCCTTGTCAGCAATTTATTTAAGAGTGAAAATATTTAATTTCTTTGTAGTAGACAGTAAGTACTATTTATTATCAATAAATGCCTATTACCTTTCTGGGCATCTTTTCTGTATCAACTAAATCAAAGAAGAAAATCTACTGAATAGTAACCACCAAAAAGTGTATTCACTGCTTTTATCTACTCTTAAAAAAACCTCACATCAGAATTCTGTGCTTGGAAAAAAGGAACACACTACAGTCGACAGTGTTTTCATAGCAGATTAAAATTCTTGGGTATGCTCCCTAAAGATTTTTATTAAGCAAGACCTTTAATGTGCTCAGCAAAAGTTCAGGTTTTGTAACAGCTCTTCATTAAGGCTGAGTTCAAAGCAGACAGTCTTTTGCCTTATTACCAGAAAATGCTGGTCAGGGAGCTTTGAGTTTAGCACCATGTTATCAAAACCAGTCAGGATTAAACCATGGGATATTCCCATAATTACCTTATCTACAATAAACCTAGGCTTAATTGGAGAAATAATTTGTTCGGGCTTCCAATTTTATAGTGTAGCTACTCAAGTAACAGAAAAAGATGAACCCATTCTCCATTTTCTCCCCATTTCCCTTTAACAATGGGAATAGTATGAAGCTAAAGATTTCCCACTGAAGCTAAAGGAACATTTTGAACTGACCAATAAAAACACATATTTGCAGACATTTGTTACATTCCCATGTGATTTTCTGTTTCCTCATTGCTGTGAGAACCTGATATTCCTTAAACGCAATTAAGCTGCATGTTTCTTTTTTTTTTTAATGCTAAAGTGCTCAGTCACTTGAAATATGGTACGTCAAAAAAGGAATAATTATTTAATTATTTAAGGGAACTCCTTGAACATACTGGCACAATACGGTGTGGCAGTAAGGCATAGATTCCTGATTAAATAATCAGAGTTTATGTCTAAGCTTTTTAAATTTGGGGTACCCCTATTAAAATATTTGAAATTGTAGATTAAATGTTTCTCTTACTTGGTCTTCCTCTTACTAACATGATTTTTCAAAGGAAAAGTCAACTACAAGACCGGAAAAAATAAAGTAAATGTGTATTTTCTTAATAACTGAAGAAAATTTTGAGCATTAAGAAGAAATGAGAAAACACTGTGCCTCCAACAGTGAATTTCATGGGAATGAAGGCCACATAAACGTCAACATTTTATTGTTCTATTATAAAATGACAACACTTAATGTTAGGCAGACATAGCAAAAATCTTCTGTCTGTCTTAAGTAGCAAAGCCTTATTTTCTTGGTGTAATAAAATGACATGAATTATAGCAATAGTTCAGACTGAAGAAATGAAGCAGCATGAATATAACCAAAACCCCTCTCGGGGCTACTGTCATTATCCATTAAAAGGTAACTGACAACTTCTTCTTAATTTGCTATTAATCTTCCACATTTCCCCCACAATTTAATGTGGCAAGATTTTATTTAATTAGTATGCTCATTATAATTGTTTGTCATAGTGGTTTGTTTAGTTGACACAAGTTGTCTAACACTGACTGTACAGATGGCAGAGTACCAGTGTCTAGTCTCAGAGGAACTATTTGACCACTGCAGTAAAAGAGCAATAAACAAAATAACAACATTGCAGCCCACTCCAGTTTATGTAGGCAGTCAGCCTTTTATCGCTGTAAAACCTTGAAATGGATGTATGAGCACTGCTGCTATAAACAAAGAGTTGTTTACAGCTTTGGGATGGCAGATAGCACTACTGGCCTAGAAGACTCAGCAGCCTGAATGTCAGAAACTGACTAATGTGGAGAAACATACAGTGGCTGGTTTTATAGAGAATATGTTTTATAAACCTCAAGGGACAATTTATCACAAATTCATCCACTCTGCTGCAGATTGCTGCTTTAATGTTGAATACTGGATTTCAGTCCACATATCAGCTCAAGCAAAGAAGGGAGGGGAATCAAAGGCTCTAGTAGTTTCTCTTCACTTCATCATGTTAATTCTGGAATTTCTTCATAGTAAATCTATTTTAAATGCCTATTTTCCCATTTTTAAAAGCAACTGTTGTGTGATTTATGCATAGTTTATTAGAAAAAGACAAACCTAGTTGCTCTCTTATGCTATATCAATATTATTTAATTGTACGCAGTTAAATCTGCTTGTGAAGACTGCATGTATGCCAGTCTATAATAATAAGCCCCACATTTTATACTACTAATAGGCAAAAATGCAGCTGTACTCCCATACTGAAAAGAGTATTTCAAGAGCAGAGCAGCAGTGCACACACTGATATTTTCATTGCCTTGTTACCTTAGTAAGTAACCAGTAAGTAGTCGCCCATTTCCTTGATCCCCTGATGGTAATGAGATGGGTACATATAATTTTATTTCCTTTGCCTTTTCTCTTTGTAAAACATGTAATACATAATTCTGGTTGCAAATGTAAAGTCAGATGTTGAATGTTTGCATAGAAATTCTGAATTTAAATTTGGAACTAAAACTTAGTTACTTTCCACTAATACAAATTTCCTGCTAATGTAACTCCACAGAATTACACAAAATCCATACTGACAGGAAATGTGAGATGACAACAGAGATCTAACATTACTGTCAGTTAAGTCTTGCTTCCGAACTAATACTTTTGAAGCTACTTAAGGCAAGATCAAATAACACAAGATCCTTTTCTGAAAGGCTTCTGAAAATATTTTACACAAGTTGCAAAATTTCAATAGCGTAACTCCCTTCACATTACATACTTGGCTGAAAACATTACATAGCTGTTTGGACTCTTCCAAGCTTGTAGCTGAGGGATGATTATGTGAGCACCACTACCAAGGACATTTGAATTTTCAGCAGTGCTATAGGCCAGTATTTCCTGTGTAGGATCACTGCATCTATTCTTGCCTAGCAATTTTCAAGCCTTTGCCTGTTTTTGAATCTTTGCCTCTCTGAATCTGAAACATTGACTTTCCCAAAGACAGTAAAAGTATATTCTCATAATCACAAAGATTTTTAAAGTTCTAAATAAAATTGGATTGGCCAAATCATACAAGTAAGTTTTTCATAGTGGAATAGAAGATCAAATTTTACAAAATGACCACACAGGTCAACCACAGGTTTGTTTATCATATCAGGCATAAAGAAAAATTGTAAAGGGATACAACTTGCAGATCTCAATTGCGCACAAGTTTGATATATTTCTCCTGTAAAGAATGTATAATTCAAATTCTCATTGAGGTGTAAGAGAAGCTTTTGAGATGTAATAATTCTGGAGTGAAAACTTTAGTGAGATATTGAATTATTTTGCTCTGGATGCCCAGGAAAACAGAAAACAGAAAATAGTCTGTCTACCTAAATTTAATGCTTTCAGTGTGGATGATGGAACAAAATACCGTACAAAATGTATCATAGCATAAGAATATTTAAACTTTTAAAAGGTAGGCAAGAGAAAAACTAAAACAACTTTCATGGAATTTTAGCACATATTGAAATTAAAAGTTCTGTATGATAGAATAGAATACATATTAAACTAGTTTTATGACTTGCATTTTAAGGCTTATTTCATAGTCAAAAAATAGCTCTAAATTATAAAGAGTATGTAACGTAAGTACACAAGAGAAAGGAAATTTTCGTTCAAAATATCAAGAAAGAATAGAGCAGAAATGCTATTTTAATGAAAAAGAGATTATATTACTGTAAGGACTTTGGAGCAAGTGAGATCTAGCTAAGGACAAAGTTCATTTGATATTTACATTATAAGTGAGTGTATCTTACTCGATTATACATACTTGCTAAAAAAAACTCAGAAATACACTCTATTCCAAATTCCACATTCCCACATATTTACGGAACCACAACATAAATTACTTTAGGGCTCTTTTGCATTTATAAACAAGCAATATCTTCCCTTGTTCATATTATATTCCCTATACTATAGTTTGAATTAATAATCACCTCATAAGTTAACTGCATTTTTTTAGCTCTCTCATCTACATTTTTTTAATTCTAAAAAAATCTAGTACTGATTAGAAAATCTGAATGATAGTCTAGAAAAGGTTTCCTTAGCAATAGCAGGACATTCAGCACCACTACAAACTCTTCCATTTTGTGCTGAAGCAGTGCTTACATCAACATCAGCAAACTATTTTCAAAGTTGACACATCAGTAACATTTAAAAAGTTTGAACTTTTCAACTAAGGTAGATCAAAAGGAACACAGGAACACACTGGTAGGCTGCCAACAAGATACCTCCTTGATTTAATGTCAATATCTACACAAGGCAACACCTTCAGGAATATAAATCCAAGGTACTGTATGGAAATAAGGGCATTTCTGCATTCCTTATATCCACCTTATCTTTATTTTGGAACTCTGTTACTATGCTCTGGGCCATCCTAGGAAGGAAATTCACAACTCCTCTCTTTCTGCTTGCACTAGCCAACCACATAACGTATCTAAAACTCTTGGAATGCTTTTCTGACTTCAAGGGAAAGGCATGGACATCTCTTGAAAAGGCTTTTTCAGCTTGAGCCAGGTTCTGAAGTGAGACATTCTTCCAGTTGCATTCTTATTGTTACAGCAAAATGTTCATAAGAATGAGAAACAGTGAATGATGATTCATCCTGGCCAGATTTATTTCTGCTGACCAATCACCACACACAAAGCATAATGTCAAAGAAGATGTTTTATTCCTATGTCAATTAAATCTGAGAAAACAAGAAATTTTATTCAGAGGCGAATAAAAGCATGAAACACAAATTCCAGAATTTTCAAAAGCGACAGGCTCTTAGCTAGTTGTTTCAAGATTATTTGAATTTATATTTTACACAGAAAGAATTCATAGCCTTTAATATACTTTAAAGATGCATGCATATATATTCTTGTCTGTATTATGTTGGCTATTATCCCTCTAGCCAGATTCCACTGACATAACAACTTTGAAGCATGCATTCTGTCTCTCTTTCTTTCTCCAGTTTGGTTTTCATGGTCATGCCAGACAAACTCAGTCCTGACTTTGAAAGTTTTCCATCTTTAACTCACTATTTATTCTCCTCTAAGGCAATTAGATTGCACTTTTTAAACTCAGCTCAGTGTTTCCTTTTCCTCCATAAACCAGACTAAGAGATTTGCCAATGTCACGTTCCACTTCAGGTTTCCCATTTTCCCCTGTATGTCCATTCTTAGATATTTTAGTTTCCCAGAAAGTCAGCACTGTTTCTTTTTTTTCCCAGTCTAGCAATCAAGACTTGGCACTCATTCTTTATTGTCTTTTTTGGTTAATGCCAGGAAAGATCTTACACTTTTTTGTTTTTCTTTTCTCCTTTATTTTCTTTGAGCACAATACAGGAAAAAAAATTAAACCATTTATATTTGTATCAAAACAGTTACAAAAACCAGTAAATTCACTAGCTGCAAGCAAAATATGACTGGAGTAGCTTTTTGTTCTTGAGAAAAACTAGATTTATGCCTGGTGACTTCATTTACTTTGTTTGTAACTAAAATGAAATAAGTCAGCTGGGTAGTCTCCCACCAGCATTTAATAGATCCTTTTTCACATCAAAAAAGCACTACACAATTTGGCACTGTTCTGAATGATTGGCAACTTCTACTCAGGAGAGACCAAAGAATGAAATGACAAGGGTTTTGCAGGTCAGTGCTTTGCCAGAACTATATTGGAAAGCTTGTTTCTCTCTTTGGAAATGTTATAAGTTGTTTATATTCATGTGAAATAAAGTGCAACCAAATAAAAAAAGCTAACAGAACAAAAAAAAAAAATCAAGATACTTATTGCTCAAAGTTGATGACAAAAGGAAATAGAAGTATTCTAAATCTATTTCCCCATCTTCTTCCAGAAATAACACCAAGTTTTGAAAGCTTTATAATGGGAAAAATACCCTCATTGCTGAAATGCTAATGTGTTGGATGCATAATTTTCTAATCTGTTTATTATTAAATAATATTACAGAGTAATGAATCAGCAAATGTGTAACTAAAGCCTCAGAAAATGGTTGAATTATACTGTTATTTTAGCAGGGAGTGTGGAAATGCTCCAATCATAAAAATGACAAATTCCTAAATTCACAGCATCACAAAATGGTTGAGGTTGAAAGGAATTTTTTGAGACAATCTAGTCCAGCTAGACCTTTTAAAGAAGGTTCACTTAAAGAAGGTTCACAGAATTAGGATCATGAAGGTTCTGAATAAATCCAGAGTAGACTTCACAACATCTATGGGCAGCCTGTTCCAGTGCTTGGTCAACTTCAAAAAAAGGTTTTTCCTCATATTCAGTATGCTTTTGTAGTCCTCAAACTGTATTTCAGTTTGTGCCCATTGTCCTGTCACTGGACATCACTGAACACAGTCTGATCCCATCCTCTTGGCACCTACCCTTAAAATACGTGTACACATTGGTAAGATCCCTGTTCAGTCACCTCTTTTCAAGACTAAACTGGCCCAGCTCCCTCAGCCTTTCCTCATAAGACATGATGCTCCAGTTCCCCAATAGTCTTTGTAGCTCTCCAGAAGTTCCTTGTCTTTCTTGAACTGGACAGCCCAGAACCAGACACAGTATTTCAGGCAAAGCCTCACTGGCGCAGAGTAGAGAGGAAGGATCTCCTCCCTCAATGTGCAGGCAATGCTTTTCCTAATGAACCTCAGGACACCATTGGCCTCCTTGGCCACAAGGCCACACTGCTGGCTCATGGACAGCTTGTTGTCCACCAGGAACCCCAGGTCTTTTCCCATAAAGCTCCTTCCCAGCAATCTACAACCTTAGGCTGGTGTGTAGATTATTCTTCCCCAGGTGCAGGACCCTGCACTTGCCTTTGTCAAAATTCATTAGGTCCTCTCTGCACAGCTCTCCATCCAGTCCAGGTTTCTCTGAATGGCAGCACAGCTCTCTGGGCCATCAGCAATTTCTCCAAATTCTGTGTCATCTGCAAACTTGCTGAGGGCAATTTTGTGGGCAATTTTCATCCAGGTCACTGATAAATGAGCTGAACAAGACTGCACCCAGCACTGACCCCTGGGGAACACCGCTGTGGGCCTCCAGCCGGCCTCCACAGCCAGCCCCTGAGCTCCGCCATTCCCCAGATCCACCTCACTGCACTGACCCCTGGGGAACACTGCTGTGGGCCTCCAGCCGGCCTCCACAGCCGGCCCCTGAGCTCCGCCATTCCCCAGATCCACCTCACTGCACTGACCCCTGGGGAACACTGCTGTGGGCCTTCAGCTGGCCTCCACAGCTGGCCTCTGAGCTCCGCCATTCTCCAGATCTGCCTTACTGTCTGTTCATCTAACCCACACTTGCTGAGCTTACCTGGGAGCGTGTAATGGGAGACAGGGCCAAAGCCTTGTTCAAGTCAATGTTGACGGCACCCACTGCCCTCTCCTCATCTACGCTGACAGCCATGCCAACAATAGAAGGTAATCAGCTTGGTTAAACATGATCTCCCCTTGGTGAATCCATGTTGACTACTCCTGACAACTTCTTTGCCCTCAAGTACAGAGAAATGACAATTGACATGAGTTGTTCCATCATGTTTCCAGGCATGGATGTAAGGCTTCCTGGCCTGTAGTTTCCTGCACTCATGTGCCTAACCTTGAATACTCTATGCAGTTTTCAGCACCACAATGTAAGATTTTAATCTATTAGAGAATGACCAAAGGAAGGCTATGCAGATGGTGCAGATGGCCTTGATAGGAAGCCATACACTGAGCAGCCAAGGTCGTTCGGTCCAATCAGCCTGGAGGATACTCAGGAGAGAATCCCTTGTAGTCTACAACTTCCTCGTTAGGAGAAGGGGCAGGCACTGATCTCTTCTCTGTGTGACCAGTGACAGGACCAGAGGAAGTGGTCTGAAGCTGTGTGACAGGAAGTTTAGCCTGAATATCAGGAAATGATTCTTCACCCAGAGAATGGTTGGGCACTGGAACAGCTCCCCAGGAAAGGGTCATAGCACCAGCCGAACAGAGTTCAAGAAGTGTTTGGACAATGCCCTCAGTCACATGGTGTGATTTTTGAGGCTGTCTTGTGTAGGGTCAGGAAATGGACTTTGCTAATCCTTGTGCGTCCCTTCTCAACTTGAAATATTCAGTGATTCTGATTCCTGGGTCCTCCAGCTTGCACTCTCTGAAGGCTACAGTGACACTGCTTTTCATCTAGTCCTCAAGCACTTCTCCTCTCAGTGACCTTTTAGAAAGTGGCTTAGCAGTTCCAGTTAGTGATATTAGGTAAGAAAAAACAACAGTGATAAGGAAAATCAGTATTTTACAGCAATATACTTGAAATACATTTGGAAACTGAGATATGCTGTGGCTATCTTGGGTTTCCAAAGTGGGCCTGTTATTTTTATTACAAAAAAGCTATTTTAAAGAGCTTACCCTCAATTTCAGTACTCAGTATCATAGGTTTACAGATATGTATCTCTTTCATTCGTATGTTTGTCAGGTAAATGCAGTCATACATCTTAACAAATGTGTTGTCACTTGTAAGAAGTCAACATTTTCTCTTTAACTAAAAAATAAGAGTCTCAGGATTTCTAAGGCTGAACTTGTTTTGGATGGTCTTGACCTCTGGTTTGTCTTGTAAAACAGGAACAGAAATTGTGTAACCATCAGATGACTATTAAGCACTTTGCTTTAGCTCTTACTATAACTTTTTAGTTTTTTACCACTGTATTATGCAGCTTTAATTATCATTTATATGTCTCTAAAAAATAAGATAGCAATAATTAGCAGAATTCTGTGTGGGATGAACTACATGTCACCCTTCCATTGAAAATGCATTTTACAAAAAGTATAGGCAAAGACAGCTGCCTAACACTACGATTTAGAAGGCGTGGCAATAGAGGAGGAGTCAGGCTACAAGAAACTCAGAAACAATCAGTTAGCAAGTATGAAACAAATGCAAACCTGGGAATCAGAGAAAACAGCTTTAAAGACAACAAAGTGCACATAAGTAAGTATCCAGCTTAAGAAAAGCATGCCATATGTATGTATTCAACCATTCCAATAGTTAATCATTCACATAATGCAAATGCAATACATGAAAGAGAATTGCAAACCAAAAAGGAGGAAACAAGTTAGTAGATTGCAAGACCAAGTTAATAATTGCACAAAATGGAACCAAGAGTAAGACGACATTACTCCAAAGTTAGTATCAAACTTTTTTGAGTCAAGGACATGTCTTAGAGGCAGTTCACTGTACTCTTCGCACCCCAAAATTGAAATCATTACCTGTAGTTTGTAGAAGCAGTGGAGAAATTATCATGACTGCCAAGATACTTCAGAGGTATTTATGCTATTTGTGATTAGAAAGTGAATGCAAATAAGCTACAATAATTAGCCAATCTGAAAAATATGTGTCAATATGTGATGACTGCAATACCTTCATTAGACTCTCAAGATTTTAACTGTGCTAATAGTAAATTCATGGTGCTCCTTGGCCTACATACAATCCATAACTAGTAATCCACTGATTGAAGAATGCAGGCAACCAGACAACTGATTTGGATGGAATAATTTGGTAGCAACTGCTGGAATTATTGTTACCTGCCTACACCATTACAATACACAGCAATGCACTGAAAATTGGGGTTAGAATTAAAAATATGTAGAGTACAATTTCTAATTAATCGAGCTGAGGTTATAGTAATATCTCACTAAACAGATTTGAAGTAAGAGCTAAAAAATAATATATATATATAGAGAGAAAGGTCATGGAATATTTTAAAAGAATGTTGATTTGGTGTGTCACAAGCTTAGAAAATTATATAGGCAATGCTACATATACTATGTTTTAGACACAATCTAAATCTTAGACAGGACTCCCCAAGTAAAAATAATAAAGGATATAAAAACGTTACACTGCCAGCATGAAGACATTGTATAGCAGATTCAAACAAACAACAACAAATGGCACCATTTCCAGGGGATTCAGGTGGAAGCAGGGATGACAGGAGAAAGAAGTAACGTACAGGAATAATATCACGGCAATAGGAAACAGTGGAAGAACGAATGTCAAAGGAAAAAAAAATCTGCAACCATGAAGAATAATTACACTTTTTTAAATCAATTTGCAGTTGCTTGTGCTAAAGAAATCTGAGATCTTATTGATTTTCATATCTATCTTGATTTATTTATTATCATTCATATATATATATATATATATATGAGTAAATATCTTTCTTGAAGTTTCTGATTTTATTTCAAAATGAGCTATTAATTTTTAGATTATTATATTCTAATATCATCTTAAAATTCAGCAGTCTGCTGTGTTGCATTTTTAATACTGAAAGGTTAGTATATAATACATCTGATCTATATAAACCAGTGTAAACTATACTTGCTGATATAATGACAAAATTTGCTTTATAAACACAGATGCTCTGTACTAAGAATAACATCCTACTTCCACTCCCTTGTAAGCCTGCATCAGCTTATACTGTATTATAAAAGGGCATAAATTTTTTATTAGTTCACTGAAAGGATATGAAATACACTTTTCTACTTAGTCCCCAGTCATTGCTTTCCTTAATTGCTACGTAATGATTTGAAGAAAAGTGAACCACATAAATATCGAGGTTTGGGGTTTGGATTTTTTTTTAGCTGAAGGAAGTATACTGTATATTAAAATGCTGTCTGTTAGACAGTGACACTCGGTAGGATAGATAAGAGTACAATATAAAAGCATTGACTTTTTTGAAGGGTAAAATCTCTGATCATGATCTCACCGAAGTCAATGCAAGATGTCCTGCTAACTGCAGTCACAGCAATTCTGCCCCCCTCTATCTCCCTGCAGTGGAACCAGTAAAATAATATATGGCGACATTTGTATGACCATCCTTTTTTTAGTTTATGTAAGCCTGTAACAAGCAAAATCCAATCAATGACATATACCTGTCTGCACAAGAGATATTAAAGAAATTAAGGAGGGGGAAGTAGGGAGAGCACAAGTTTCTACAGATTTACAGTAGCATAATTTATGGAACAGTTTATTCCACATTGTCCATAGTGCATATCTGCTCTCCATATGGTTTCTGTCCTATTTAGCAAATGCAAGCAGACTCTCTAAATGTCTCGCTTTATGGTGTGCAAAAGAAACTGTACTGTACATGTATTTTTGTTATATATTTCTAATAGAGTAAGAATAAAAACAAAACCACTAAAAAAATCAAGAATTATATTATATCATTTCTGATAACGAGATGGTTGAAAAAAAAAGAGAAATAAAATTCCTTCCAAAACCAAAGTAGAAAAATACAGAGTTGCAAAAACATACTGCAAAAACAGCTTATAAATTTACCACTTAGCCCCATAACGAAAAGCCCTATAAGCTTCTCTGGAATACTTTTAAAAAAAAAAGAAAAATCAAAAAACCCCCAAACATTTTGGATGACAATGACTTAAATCTTTTAAATTCAAAGGGTACAGACTTCCACTTCTGCAAACTGTACTGCAACTAAAAAGAAAAAAATCCCAAACTCGTCATCTGCTGCAGTATTCAAAGCAATGGGTGACCTCTTCCCACTCATCACATAAGAACATGAATTTCCAAATTTTGCACATGTCTGATATGTTATGTTTATGAAAGAATTTAATTAGACAATGAAAACATGGGAGGAAACCTGAGGGGGGAATTTTTTTTTCTATAGAAATTGTAATATTAAAAGACTAAGAAGCTCACTCTATCATGCCACATAAAAAACATGTAGCAGAATAACATCAACAAACATTCAGAAAATAATTATAAACACTCTCTACTCAAGTATTTCAGTGAGTGTTAATGATGGGTTGAGACAATCTTGTTAGGTAGTACTAGACTGAGAAAAACCAAAGAGAACATTGCAGCCTACTATTCACTACATTCACTACAGGTGTCAGAATTAGTGGAAAGAGATCTTCTAGGAACATGTAAAATATTTTTTTTCCACAAACTACAAAATTAAAAGGAAGTGAATGACTTATTAGATTAGGAAATAAACAAAAACAGAGAAATAAGGTTTCATGGAGCATGTTGCACAAATTTTGCTATTCCTTTCAAGCCAGCTCTGTTCCTACTTATCAGTCTCAGCAGCAAGTGCCCCATTAATATCTTGATATCTCCCTGTACTTTATGTCTGAGTGTATAATTAAAAATATAGCCATAATAAGTGCCATATTTATTTGGAGTGTATACAAGCATAAAAATGTGTATGATTTTTTGGCACCACAGGACATCTACCAGTGTTTGAAACAATACATGTCAACATGATTACAGAATATTTAGAGGTGGTAGAAAAGGCTAAACAGCTTGATGAAATCATGTAAATGATCTCCAGGACACTGCCAGCATACACCCAATTATTAAATGGTCTCCAACTGTGGAGGCCATTGTAACTTTAATGTCACTTTAAATTGCAGCACAGAATGCAGAAAAGAAAGTTGTGCCAGTTACTGGATATTTCAGAAAACTTACTTTTGGCTACTATTATGAATTTACCACAAAAGAGAAAGGCAATAAATTTTCTCATTCCATCAAGTTGGCTGGACTAATTTTTATACAGTAAGGTTTCTGTCTTTCCTAAGACCTGGATTGAGAGACTATCTTCTTGATTCAGTTAACAGATATTTCATCACAGAGGTGGCAACATATTTATTATGAGCTCCTGATAATCAAGATATTTTTTTCTTGGAAACAGTCAGAAAGATCACTCAGATTGTGAATCAAATCCTGTGCTGTAATAGGGAAGAAAACATACAAAAGCTCTTTGTTGTTCTTTTTTCTGTCAGCATTTGAGGAGATAGGAGCTGACAGCCGCATGTCAGTTGCAGGAAAAATAACAAGTTGCAAAAAATAAGATATTTTTAGCAAAGGAATTAAAAGAAAAATAGAAAAGAAAGAAGTACTACTATCTAGATTTTTATTCAGGGATGTAACACTGCTTGCCAAAAAAAAAGAATTGATGTCATAACTTCTATCTCATAGGCACTAAATTGTCCACAAACAATGCATGCAGATATCCTCAAAAGGCACAGACTTAGTTGGTACCCAAGGTTTATTGACAAAGTCTGTGTAATGGCAGCAGCCATGATATAAATACACTCTGGATATTAAGACCTTCTTTTAAACCTCCAAATCAAACCAGAATAAAAAATTTCTTAATTATTAGCTAGATAGTCTCTCATGCATTGTACTCAGTGTAGCATATTTATTTTGTCTTACACGGTTTGCAAAACATTTTCCTAGATGAAGATGTAGCTACCCTGTGAGAAGTCTATCTGATTAAATTTCTGAACAAGCTGAGTTTAAGGATAATGTAAGAATTCTTTACCTTTTATTTTTAACCCATGTAATCATCTATTTTTAACAGTGTTTTCTCAGAGTATAATAAACCTTTATTTATGGCTAAAAATAATATAGCCTCTCACAGAGTTTTAGACCACAGTAGTAGTTCTCTGCTTGACAGAGTTTTTACTCTTTGGCATCACATTCCATGAATGCAATGAAAGATTCAGATTGATAAATCAGAAGAAGAATTTTTTATTATCAGGAAACTAAGCAAAAGACTACCGATGACCACTTTGCACTCATGAGTATGATGACATCAAGAAAGGAAATTTTAATACTGTTCATTTTTCAAGTCTTTTATACAGGCCACTTCTAAAGAGGAATTGTACACAGAAGGCAATTTACAAAACTGCTAAAAAGTCAGCCAGATATTTCAGCTTCAAATTCAAAAGTAAGGTTGGTCACAAGAGCGAGTTAATTTCCCATGTTAATAAGGTCACATAATTTTGCATTAAAGTGAGACTACATTATAATAATACTTTAACTGCTACCATAAAGTATGACGATTCAGGGTTCCAACGATAGTGTCATTCTTTTTCCCATGTCTCTTTTACAAAACTGTAGAAAAATAATGCATTGAAGAAAATCTGACTTTTCCAAGGCCCAACTAATCCCAGCCTCCACCTCCCTAGCTTTCTTGCTGAGCATGATGCCATTCACAGATTCATCAAGGTTGGAGGAGACCTTACAGACCATCTAGTCCAACTATCAACCTAGTATCACAATAAGCACCACCCAAACCATATACCCCAAGTGCCACACATCTTGCACACTTCAAGACATTGCCTAGCAGCTTGAAATATAAATACTGAAGGAAGTTGAAAGAACAACTACAATTTGGATTTACTATAACACTGTTATGAACAATCAGCCCTTATTTCCATGGGAGATAAATGTAATTAGCTGAGTGTTACAGACCCATCAATCAATCCAATCTACTTCTAAAGTCAAAGATGTGGTATTTTTTCAGGACAGATGCTGCTACAATGTAGTATCATTAAAAGAAGTTGTCTACATTTTTCAGGATTTATAAAAAAGCAAAAATTTTGCATTAATTATTTCATGCTTCTGAGAATGTTTCAATGCAACAGATACGGCATCTTAAAATATTACTCTAATAGCAAAACAGGAAAATTTTCATAATAGCTTTTTTCAGACACAGTGCCTGGAAATTTATTGAACAACTTGAGCACTCTGAGGCACTCAAGAGTAAATGATAACTGAGTTTGGTGAAGTCTAATGTTCCTATGAGAGATGGAGTTATGAGGAGGACACATTTTATAGTCATGTCCTACAAAACACATCTTTGGCAAAAGATGTTTCTGTGATATATGTCCTTTCCCAAACTGCGTGACTGCCTTTGGTACTTGTTTACAATTACTCTTGTCTGTTCATTCCCATGGGGTTCTTTTTTTCTTTTTTTAGCCTGCGAACAATGTAATTAAAGATTGATATTAAAAATACACAATTAACTATATAGTGATTATGATTGATGCCATCTCAACTATTTCACTGAAACAACTATTGCATTGTTAAACATATGAATGGAAATGAATCTATTGCAAAGGGGTCAATGGGACTTGGAGATAGAGGAGATCACTCTTTCTCACTTCAGCACAATCCTGTTCTTCAGATACCCAGGAGGTGATTGCAGACCCCATTGCTGAAAGGTGCTGGACAGCTAGCACATGCCCTGCACACCCAGTCCTGTGCCCACAGGCTCTGGCTCTCTCCAGCTGTGTGCTCACATCGCTCTACAGCACCCTTTCAGGGGAAAGAAGAAGGGAAGGAAGAGGGAACTGAAAAGGGAAACAGCAAGGGAAGGAAAAGGAGAGCAGAAGGGAAGGGAAAGCAGGAACAGAAGGGGAACATGAAGAGGAAGAGAAAGGAAGAGCTGGAGTGTCAAAGATGTGCATGCATCTTAGTCCAGGGATTTGGCTCCTACAGAGATTGGACCAGCTACAATGCCGGTGACCAGTTCTTCAGATAGCCTCAATCAATGTAGGCCTGCCCTCTAATAGTTTAGGAGTTATTTGTAAGGACAGGCTTGTCACATTCCCATTGCCTGAGACTGCAGTTCTCTGTATGCCTGGAGACACATCAGACTAGCACTTTGACCCTGACTTAAGGGCTTGACTTCTTGGCTTGATGCTGCTATGGATAACTGGTTTACCCAAACCATCATCACAGGCCTGCTCTATTTCTGTGGCTCAGGTACTGGGGGACGGCACCCTTGCCTTTGCCCTGTTGTGATGCTCATCTCACTCATCTCACAGACCACTGTCTGTTCTTGTTGCTCCCTCACACCCAGTTATTCCCTCCCTCCCTAGGGTCATGGAATGGAAAAATTATAACATTCAAGTGCATATAAGCCTGGTCAGCATACAGTATAATACAAGTTTGCCCTAGTAAATAAAGTAATGACATTGATATGGTTTGCAAAACTTGCACTCAGGATTACAACATTATCATGGTATCCTAGGGATGCCTGTCATTGGGTGCCACAAAAAAAAAAGTAAAAAAAACTCCTGCATCATGTTTTATTTAGCCTAATCTTTCCCCCTCTAGTTCAGACTACTGTACTTAACAGGAAGAAAATAATAAGGGATTCAGAAATATACATGTGGTTAATTTAAAATGCCAAGCACCATATGTATTAATAAAATATATATAGCATTAGATAAGGCAACCTATTACAGTGTAATAAGCACATAAAAATGAATTGTTGAACAGGTGCAGTGAAAGGAAACATCAATTAGAAAGTCAATTGGAAGGTCAAGATATCAATTAAATGGTTAATGAGCTATTTCTGGAAAAATCAAAGACAACTGCATTATAGAATAGCTCAGAATATGAGCTAGAAAATAGTTCACAAAGCCAAAGGAGTAAAAGGGCAAATATGATGTATGAATTAAAAAAAAAAAAAAACACATAAATTGTACTGTTATTTCTTTGTTTTTCATGTAAGCTTCAGTGTAACTGATGATACTATATCCAGTTCATCACCAAACAAAGACAGTAGCCTTTTCTAGCATATAACAGCCAATAAGATAGAATATCAGCCTTAAAGCAATTAGTCTCTCCGTAATGAAAATCCTAATATTATACTAAGCCACATTATCTCCTATACCTTCTCTCTTCTGGTCTACAGGCTAACAAATATAACTATGAGAAAAAAATAAAGCCAACTTCTCTACTACAATGACTGATGAAGAAAACCTCGGAGCAGCTTTTGCTTTGCATCTGTAAAGCCTTCAGGTAATTGCTCAGACTTTTTGCATCAAAAATTTGAAAGAGTTCTGACGTCCATTTACACAGAGGTGATCTTTGGGCTGCAGCCCAGTTGTGTTTAGTTAGCTTTCCAAACATATGTAGCATATCCTACCATAATATATATATCATGACTGGATGATTCATGACTCAAGAGAAACTTCTGAATAGGGGAAATTTGCATTTCCATGACTAAGTGGGATGAAGAGCACAGCTAGTACAATATCCACACTCTAACAATTATGCCTTGGAAAGAGTAAGAATAGCACTATTCTGCTGTTATCCCATATTTTCCCAGATCACAAGTATTTCAGTTCATGAGATTTCCAGAGTGTGATGGGAACTGTGCAGTAAGCTCTAGTTAAGCTCTCCTCTGAGTTCTTGTCCCATGTCTGCTCAAATACATGTAAACATTCTGCTCTCACAGCATCAATGTGTACATGTAATCTGCAATCAATGTGCATTCAACCTGTAAAGACTTGCAAAAGTTTATCACCATCTATCATGAAGATACATTCTTTTGTTTTAAACCAATTTCCATAATTTGTGTTTAACAAATCCTGCTTGTACCAATGAAAGAGGCATTGAGCAGTCTACTCTCTTTTGACAATAATTCTGCAGACTTCTCCTATCTCTTTTAGTTATTTTCTAAAATAATGGTTCCTATTACCTGCAACTGTACCTAAAACAGTAGATGCAGTCCACACTTCTGGTTATCCATGTTTCTTTTCTCAGAATCTTTTTTCTTCCACCTTTGTGCATTCTTTTTTGAATAAGCCAACCAGAACTCCTCACATTGTCTTCAAGCCATGGCTAACCATGGATTTTTGCAGGTGCATAAATCATATTAATTGTTGTCTTCTTTGTTCCTTTTCTAATCTTTTCTAATATGTCACTTATTTCTTCGACTGCTGTCAAGCATTGATCTGCTGTTTCCATGCAGCATATATCTCAATTTCTAGGCCTTTTTCCTGAGTAGTAACAATGCATTGAACCCATCACTTTATACTAAAAAACTGCTATCATCACTGTTATGCCTCAGTTAATGAATGTGAAATGCACTGACTTTCACCTGCCAGATTACTGTCCAGCCATTCAAATTTTTTAGGTTCTTCCGTTATTCTTGCAAGTCACCTCTCACCCTTTTTACATTCTGTAGTTTTGCACCATCAGCAAACTTTCTCACCTCACTGGATTGATCTTTTTTCTGATATTTTTATGAATTATTATGTTAAAAGATACAAGAATACTTGCAGAACTACCACTGTGGCTTCTCACACTGCAAGGATTTACCCTCTAAGCCAAGCCATGAATTATTTATCTATATCAGACCTTCCATTTTTGTACATGGATGTTGAAATCCTTAAAAAGCCCTTTTGGGAATTCACATATCTAACACAACTTACTAGTGTATTTCATAACACATTCAAAACACTCAAAAGGAATTTAAAGCAAGATTTCGCTTTAAACAAAACTTGTTCTTTTTCAAGTTTATTTATCCCATGTTCACCAACTGGTTCCCTGACTATAATCAGGTTGAGTCCCAGGCTCAGTAAAGACGTGAGGCATACAGATACAGACATCTTTCCGAACACTGGCAACACAATTCCCATCTCATAATTCTCAATTACCAGGGTAGTTCTATATGCTGTTTTTATCAAATAAATTATTTCAACCCTGTGCTAGAATTTTTACGTGCATAGCCTCCTATCCTAGGGTCCTACTGGTGTTTGTACTATTTCTTTATAGTATCAGTATGACAATGTCTATTTGTGCCATTACAACTTCACTGTTGCTGTTGTGCAAGTCTTCAGCTGGTTGTTAGAGTTCTCTATCTAAGTCTGTATGTTCTTGGCTGTGAGCCAACAGAGCAGTCTCCCCTACCCTCTGAAGGATCTTTTTATAATTCTCAAGACCTTCTTTGATTTCACGCCTCCGTTTTTGGAAAGGGCAAGCCTGTAGGTAGTTTCTTGCCATTACTATATTAAGTCTCTTGAAATTTATCATACCAGATGTCTTATCTTTCTTTCAGCATTCTCTTCAGTTAATCCCTTCATTTTAAAAATAGCATGAAAATTGCTTATTAGAGCAATTCCACTCTGTAAGAGTTAAAGAATAAAATTAGTATAAATAGGATTAATGTAATTTGACTATACACATTTGTAGTATTCACAAAATTGTCTCTAGCCTCCCTTTTGTTGGAAATAAATACATACTTCAAAACTGCAATTTACCTCACCAGCGTCAGACACTTCCTCATAGGAACTATATACAAAAAATTACATAGATGCATTTGTCTCCATTACAGAGGAACTGATGTAGATCACGGGTAGTGGTGCAGAAACAGCGCATCCAATGACATCACAGCACAAGCACAGACTTCGCTCCATAGGGAGCTGGCTCTCTCCTTTCAGTCAAGACAATACAAAACAGTTTATTTTAATGTTGACCTCTCAGGTTCACTAGATAATTTGCTCTATTCATCTATTTTGTTGATAGCATGAAAATATTTAATTATTTATTGAATCTTAATTCTGACCTTTATTTAGTCACCATAAAGTTTTGTCTAACCAATTAAATCGATCAGAATAAACTAACTCACCGATACATTCACTTCATTTCAAAGATATCCAAACAAGTACACACATATAATTTTTATTCCATCAAATCATGTACAGTGACTCAGAGAAGTACAGTATAAAAGCATTCAGTAAAAAACTCACAAGGCTATTGACTCAACTTTCAAATACTCAAATGTAGCATCTTAGCAAACATTCTAGCCCAGTTCTCAGTGACAAACACAAAAAGTCATCAAGAACCAAATGGGTTCACCAAAGTAAAAAAGGACAGCTGATTTCTGATTGCTTAGTAAAAATATTACCTCTTAAAATAGTTCATTAAAAATATCAAAGGCTATGATCCAGCTATTGGACAATCCATGATCCAACGATGGATGGTTATGCATTTTAATTCCCTCAAGTTTGAGATCTTCGACTTTATTACCACTTTATCAATACATTAAATAATGCTTGTGCTGATACAGTCTGCAGAAACATAAAATCTTTGAGTTTTATGTAGGAGTACAAACATCCGCCATGACAACTAGAAATTAATAACATACTAAAACACATCTAAGATTTGTATTTTCAAGAGATTTCATTTTACCGAGAGTTGCCATGAGTTAATCCACATAGAATTTCTTTCTTATAACCACTTTACTATGTCTAAGCAGTCCTTTATTTGTTGTACAAATAGGAAGAAGCTTGAAATCAATTTTCTGGGTCTGAGGTTGCTTTTTATTTTCTTTTTTTGTCCATACTGTTTGTTTTACTAATTGTTTTTGCATAGGTGTTAGGCAGATTTTTTGGAGAGCTGAGAACAGATGGAGAGTAAGGTTCAGAAAAGAAATATTTCAACTGTATAAAATATTACAACTTTTTTGAAACCTCCTTTAATCACCACTCATTTGAAGGACTGTAATGGAACTGATCCTTTGGGGGCAGAATTTTTCTGGTGCCATTTACCTTCAAAACTAGCTAGCTTCAAAGGTAAAAAATAAAATAAAGTTTTTGAAGAGGCCTATCTTTACTTAGACCTCAAGTGAATTCTGGAAATTATATGCGGCAATGCCACTGTCTACCATACTGTGATGTAGTCAGTTCACTCAAAATTTATCTTTCACAGAACTTCACATCACTTCACACTCCTAATTGTTCCTCTTCTCATTGTCAAACAGTCACTTTGTGGACCTAGAGAAAGAAATGGAAAAAGGAGCCCAGTTGCTATTCCTAGCTCTTTCACAGTATCACTGATATTTCACACAGATATTTTTATATCTTAGATAAGAGATGATTGTATGAAACAGACGTTGTTCCATGTATGTGCCATCTTTCTCATCTGTTTGATGAGGAACCTTTTGAGTTCACATTTGATAGCTGTTAAAAAAAATCGAGTTTCTGTGAGCTTTGAGATTTCCTAACAAAAGCCAGTAAACAAGAGCAAAATATTAGCACTCTTCCTAGTACTAGGAAATGGCTGCTTTTCTCAAAGGAGCTGTAGAGCAGATATGCATCCAAAACCAGCCAGTTTCTGGCTTACTCTGCTTTTATTTTGTCCATGCTATTTATCTGATAAGGGGAGGGTGGGAGGAAGCTTACACAGCAAGTTTGGGTTTTTTTTGTTTAGCTGCCTTTTATTTAACATTAAAAACCAGAAATCCACATTACAATTCTAAAGAAATGTCTGAAGCAAGATCACAGCACTTTTAAAATACCTTTATTTCTGATCCATACAGTAGAATCTGTCACTTTACTGAAAACATTTGGACATTACCATCAACAGTGATAGTGAAATGGTCTGTTTTCCTGACAAGCCAATGAATCAAAATTCTCTAAGCTGCCACTTTGCTCTCAGAATTTAAGCTTGCAGTCATTTTTTCCTTAAGTATGAAGACAACCAGAAAACTCTTAACATGCGCAAATTCATGACATAAGAAAAAAGCAGAAAGATATGAAAGTTATGTACTGCTACTGGTTAACACTATTATATCACACTAAACAGAGAACTGCGGAACTTCCTCCTAGGCGTAATTTTTTGGGGAATTATGAGGAGTTGGTAGATAGGACCAAATGTTGGATTTTACCTATGCGAACTGTAGACCAAAGTAAAACTGAAATTTTAGGAAGCATTTAAACAGAACATACACAAAAAATTACTCCAGGATATCAAGATTCATTCCAAGTTTACAGCTTGATATTCCCTTACTGCTAAAGTCAGATCCCCCTGGCTCACAACAGCCCTGGTGATGGGTGGTCTATGAAGAGGTTGCTACTCATTACACGAAATGCGCATACATCGCGTACACTGCAGTCCTATTTCAGTGCCTACATTCTGATCAGAGTTCTAAAGGTTTAAATTCCGATATGGATCCCTACATGCATGACCACTGTGCCTCTGAAGACAAAAAGACCTAGGGAAGAAACAGCCCAAGAAGACCGTAAAAATCCATAGGATCCCAGTTTGGGTTTATACAGTCAGTGTCTTCTACAGCTTGTCAGTGTGTAAAATTTGGGATTCATGATTACCATATACTTCTTTGTAAATCTCCTGTACCTTCCTATACATATTATAAGAAAAAAAGAAAGAGTATCACTTTTTGTTAGTAATGTTTTTATACATTAATTAGGCACGAAGCTGCAATGAAATTATTTTATCTAATAAACTAGAAAAGAATTGACATAGAAGTGGTATGTATTGAAGTTTCAGGAAAAAAAATTGTGATTCATACTTAATTTTTTATTCCAACTATGAGATTCATTTTCTAGCAGATATTTTATTAGAAAGGATTATTTAAAATAGAAAAATAAATACTATATTATGCTAAAGGTGTCTAATGAAAGATTTTCAGTCAATCTTTGATGGACATAAATACACTAAGGTCTTAATTACTGAGTTAGAAAATCATTTTTGCACCACTTATGAAAAAAAAGTTAAAATTGTAAAATATATTGTAATAGTACACAAAAAGGTTTTGAATCCAAAAAAGAAATTTTATTTGCAGAAAGTAGTAGGTAGTTCATATATGCTATTGAATTAGCTCAGTATTTTTTGTAACTTTTTGAAATAATGCATGGGCATTTTTGTACATAGCTATTTTCAGTGACATTACTATAACAAATTATTTAGGATTCACTCATTTTGTCACTTGAAACAAAATTTCTTGATGATTTTAAAAGGATTGAATCCATAGTGTTAGTTAGGTCAATTGTCATATTTTCAAGAGGTGAAGTATGGGAGAAATAAGAACTTCAATTTTGTTTCTCTGCAATGTAAAACTTCACGAGTGAAATTCTGCCGTTATTTCCCAACAGTTTTTGCCATTCTTGGCCAAATTCAGGCTGAAATGTGCCACAGAGCCTGAAAGACTCAGTGTATGTATCATGAAGCCTGCTGAACACTTGACACTCTGAGACATCACATACAGGCGCAGTATTTTCCTGAAAAGAAATGCAAGTCTTGTAAATATGCATGATAAAAGTAAGTCTCACATAGGTACACGTTTAAAATACGAAAAATATAGCAATATAGCATTATTCTATCAAATATTAATGAATATATATCCATATATAATATATATATCAATATATAATCAATACATATCAATATATGAATAATGCATCAATATATATCAAATACTAATCAGAAATCTTAGATAAATAAATATTGTGCATTAGTTCCTGATTGCTTGCTAATGTGGTCTGATGTGATGCTCATTGTGGGCCTCTCAGATAGCTAACAGCGCATATCTAAGAAATAGCATGGTATCAGTATATATCTGTTTTTTGGACTCACCAATGCAGAACCTTCCAAGCAGAGTACTTGCCACCTGTGGTTTACTAGTCTGTCCCAGCATAGTCATCACTTTCTATTCTTAGCTTTTATTCAGCATTTACCTTCAGACAAAATTCCCCTACATCAGCAGAGTAGCTACTGAGCAGCATCATATCATACCGTCTTTTATAATTTTTGTAATAACACCTTATACAGAGAAAACAGTGGCACAAAATTCTGTATACTAAGAAGCATCATCAACCTCTGGCTAACCCGTGAGATTGCATATCAAACTCAGGTGTTCATCACCTCTCACAAAGCGATCCAGGACTGCTACCTCTTTTACTTGAGGTGGCACCTAGAGGAAGTTATCAAACTAGTATATACAAATATTTAATATTGTATCAATAACTGGATGCTTGAATTAGTGCCTTTTTACCATTTAAATTGAATGTGTTGCTTCGACCTCCATTATTTCTCTCTGTCTCATCTTTTGTTATATTCAACAGTTAGGCAACACTGCAGGAAAACAAAATTTCTGTGGATGGATTTGACACATAATAATTTATAACTACTGGGTGAGCAGTATATCAGACATGTTATAGCTTAAACAAATTCAAGGCACTTAAAATACCCCAAATGACACTATAATTGTAAATCAAGAGTAGAAAGTGAGGTAATAGAGCTTATTGGGATGAACAATTCCCACATTCTCTAAACATTATGAGTCTGAAGATCTTGTAATCTCTCAGATGCAGAATGACTAGCCATTTCATTACCAGAAATGTTAAAATATTTAGGTGGCATGATCTTTCATAAGGTTGAGATTCTGGTTCTGTAGAGATATTTACTTATCCTTTAATAACCCAAAGCTATGCATGGCTTTAAAACATCCTCAACTCACAGCTGAGTCAAGCAAATTTCTGTTCTCTAGCCAGAAGTTCAGTATTAGCCTGAATAATATTATAATTAGCCTATAACAATAATCTAGTCTTATAGATAATTCAGCAAATGTTATATCAAGAGTCTTTACATTTTAGATAATCAGCTCTCAACAGTCTGTGGAAGAGTTGACATGCCTGAGGGACAGGATGCCATTCAGAGGCACCTGGAAAAGCTTTAGAGGTGAGCCCATGGGAATCTTATGAGACCAAGGGCAAGGTGCCGCACCTAGGTTGGGGCAAGCACCAGCACCAACACAGGCAGATCAGAGCAGCCCTGAGGAAAAGGACTTGGAGGTGCTGGTGGGTGAGAGGCTGCACCTGACCCACCCATGGGCACTGACAGCCCAGAAAGCCAAACCTGTCCTGGGCCGCACTAAAAGCAGCTCTGGTGAGACCACACCTGAAGTGCTGCATTCAGTTTTGAGGTCCCCAGCACAGACAGGACATGGACCTGTTGAAGAGGGTGCAGATAAGGGCCACAACAACAATCAGAGAGCTGGAGCACCTCTTATGAAGAATGGTCAGTAGGGCTGGGGAAGAGAAGGCACCAGTGGGACCTTATTGGGACCTTTCAATACCTAAAATAGGGTGTTTATAAGATGGGAAAAAGAGTAAAAATTTTGGACTAAAAGAGGGTAGACCCAAACTAGATGTGAAGAAAAAAAATTTTATGATGACAGTGAAATATTGGGCTAGGTTGCTGAGAGAGGTGGCAGATGTGACATCCCTGCAAACGCTCAAGGTCAGGTTGGTCAGAGCTCTGAGAAACCTGATCTAGCTGAATACATCCCTGGTCATTTCAGTGCTGTTGCATTAGCTAACCCTTAAAGGTCACTTCCAACCCAAAACACTGTAAGATTCTCTGATCCTTTACCACAACTATAAAAATTAAATTATGCAATATGTAAGTATTTACGTAATAAATTATTGCACTAACATTAGCGAAAGGAGTTCAGGGGAGAGAATAACAGGTATCTTATTGTTATGTAATATTCACCTTATTTTACTGACAAAACTATGACTATAATTATTAACAGGCATTGCTATTACATAACGGAAGCTATTTCCACCCATCCAGAAACGATGCTACCAGTTAAAGATCTTACCTAATTAATAAAATTAAGACTTGGTAAAAAATATGTTTAAACAGATAACTTTGCCTCATCTCTTACTGAAATCTGCTCCAGAGAAGATTTTTCAGGGAAATTCTGCATGGTTTGCTCATAGAGGACAACATTTCCTCCAAGAGTGCAGAAAAAGCACCAGGTGCTGCTATATCTTCAGTTACATACATTTTCTCACCTTCTCTCATCAGAGAAGCTGTGTTGAATAGTAAATATGGAAATAGCAATCTTCACAAGACTGCATCTGGGGTTAAAAAAGCACTAGGTTGTTTTAATAAAAATCCATATATTATCTGGGTAAAAGTGTGAAGCAGAGGAAGGATGACGTACATTTCTCACGTCTCCTATCTTATTTACCTACTGAAACAATTACTTATATCGACAATTGGGTTTGCATGGCCTAGGTTTGGCAGCAGGGGAACTACAGAACCGGCTTCTGAGAGAATTTGCCAGAAGCTTCCCCTACATCCAGCAGAGCCAATCCCTGGTGGTTCTAAAGACGGTCATACCACAGTCAAGGCTGGGCCAATTAGAAATGGTGGCAATGCCTCTGTGGTAACAGATTTAAGAACAAAGAAAAAAATTAGTTATTGCAGTTTTAACTGCAGCCAGAGAAGAGTAGAGCAAAAACATGTGATAGGAGCAACTCGGCAGACACCAAAGGCAGTGGAGAAGAAGAGACAGGAGGTGCTCCAGGCACCGGAGCCCACATTCCCCTCCAGCCCCTACTGCAGCCCATGGTGAGGCAGCTGTGCCCATGCAGCCCACGGATGGCCACAGGATGCAGAGATCCACCCACAGCCCGTGGAGGAGCCTCACCCCAGAGCAGCTGTATGCCTGAGAGGAGGCTGTGACCCTGTGGGAGGCCTATGGAGAGAGCGCCCCTGTTCCCGGACTGGAGCAGCCTGTTCTTTGAGGACTGCACCCCATAGAAGAGTGACCCATGCTGCAGCAGTTTGTAGAGGACTGTTGCCCATGGGATGGACTCAGATTGGAGAAGTTCATGGAGATCTGCCTCCTGAGGGAGGGACCCCATGGTCTCTCCTCTCCCTGAGCAAGGGCATTAACAACATGTGATGAACTGACCATAAGCCCCAATTCCTGTCTCCCTGTGCTGCTGGTGGGAGAAAGTAGAGCTGGGAAGAGGTTTGGGGGAAGCCATTTTTAAGAGTTGACCTTACCGCTCATTATTCTGATCTGATTTTGTTATTATAAATTCAATTAATATCTTTAATTTCAACTCTCTTTTTCCTGTGATGGTACTTTATGAGAGATTTCTCCTGGTCCTTATTTCAACCCGTGAACCCTTCGTTATATTTTCTCTCCCCTGTCTGGATGTGGAAGGAAGAAGTAGAGCCACTTTGGTGGGTGTCTGGCTTTCGGCCAGGGTCAACCCACTACATATGGAACAACTTCTCACAGTTGTGGTGAAACACATAATTAATACACTGGGGAAACTGATATACCTTTCTTTGTGAAAGCAGAAATTGTACACAGAAGGTTTCTAAAATTAATGTTCCTCCCTCTGAAGGAAGCTGATTTATATAGATTATTTCTGATAATAAAGATTTTACCTTTGCCAGTAAATTTAAATCAGAAAAAAAAAAAATTATTTTGGGTGAATTGCTCCTAGCACATGTGCATGACATTCTTCTTGTCAGAACAAACACAATCAAGACTTCCATCACATCTGGCAAAAATCGTCATTCAGTATGTTTCTCGTATTTCCATTACCAGCCTTTCTTTCCCTGGGGACAGGCTTGGCTCCTCAGTTAGCCTGTCACACCTGGGCTTGCACAGAATCTGGACAACCAGTGCAGAATACTCTGAGTAAATGAGATACTGGGTTCTAAATAGGCCTCTTCCCTGGTGCCTTAATACTCTAAATAGATATGGACTTTAATGTGCAGCATAAAAGAAAATTCAGACTTAGTTAGTCTTTAGAGGCTGCTAACTAATGTCTTTCTTCTATGAACTATACAAAAGAGATTTGGGAGGCTTCTTTTTTTACATGTATTTAAATGACAAAATGTATGGAACCAAAAAACCAATGACATGTAGGTCTTCACTTGGAGAAAAAAAGTCAGTATGTTCAAAAAATTTAATTTAGAAAAGCTTGAAAAATGAAACCTTAAAAGTTAACCACAGGAGACCCCATCAAACACCAGAATTATCAAGAATATTCATTCTTTTAAGCCTACACAAGTTTAGTAATGAGCTTTCTATTTTTAGTCCTTCAAAGAAATGCAAAGTTTTAAGCTACCAGTAATAACTTGCTTAGGATTGGGGTTTTTTTGTTTATTTGGATTGTTGTTGTTTGGTTTTGTTTATTGTCCATTTTTTTAACAATATTTGCAATATTTCTGTTTAAAAACCCCCAAAATAAATGAATTTATGTAAAATCAGATTAGACTTTGCAAAACAAAGCAATGCATTTGCATTTGATCAGAAATCAAAGTTCCAGAAAGAAAAGTGTTTCAGTTGCAATATTTAGTCTCTATGCATTTAATGTATAAATACATATTTTCCAAATATATTATGACACACACATATTATCTAAACATATCCACACACTTTTCCCAGACAATATAGCTACTACCTGGAAGGCTGGAGAAGTTGAGAAAATGTTAAGAAACTAGCCTGTGAATGATTCTTACTCTAGGCTTTCAAGGATCTTTCTAAAACAGATTAATGCCATTCATGTGTACAACTTATGACTGATTAATCAATTTCTAATTTTAAAAAATGTAATTATGCCTTACTTAGAATTTTAATTCATATGTTCTAATGACAGAGAAGACCACTATTGTCATGTGAACTTGATGCTGATTGCTACACAGTCCTCTAACTATAGATTCTGTAAAAACAAATTTTTGTGTGAAATAGAAAACAGAAAGAGAACGTTTCTTTTACTTTGAAACAGCAAACCTGAAGAACAGAATTCATAGATTTATTTTTCTAATAAGTTTTAAATCTGTAATTGTCATGTCAGTTTGTGTTGGCTGTATCTGTCTGCCAGCAAGAGACAGTGACCACTTACAGTGATTACAAAGTACACCAAATGTAGTATATATGTCATTTCTCCACAAGAGCTTGTTGGCAGCTTTGATCGACTTCTTTTTGATTACACCACAATCACCTCATTCCACTTTAGCTACTCTCACTCTTGCTCTCTCTCCAGGGGTTCAGATGTCATTGCTGTATACCTTAGCAGATGAATCAGTTTTCCTTTTGTTAAATCCTCTTCCTGGGAAGATGAATCTACTCATTGATTTTGACCAAAGACTGGGTTTTAAAAAGGGTAGAAGAGACTTCTGACCTTTCAAATGATCAGATTAAGGTGGTTAGTTTCACATTATTAAGTAATCAGGGAAGAAATACATTAAGCAAGAGTTTAGTTCACAGGCTGTTTTGCTGGCTTCTAAAAACTGTTGTGCACTGACAGCTAACCTAGATTCCATTTCTTCCTTTTCCTCCGAACCACAAGGGAAGCTAAAATGCATTTTCACATTGCATTTTGCCTAAAGGCTCTCAGTAAAATTTAATTTTCTTACTGCATTGATTTTTCCATTATAACTTGTAGGAGTCTAATGATATCTCATAAAAATTTTTACTGTTGATAAAAAAGGATGTGAATGATTTAGCAATAGTAACTTCAAGTGATAGAAGACTTATTCCTAAAAAACCTTCAATCTGTCTATTTGATAGGCAGATTTTGAACACTCTATGCCATCTCCCTATCCATTGGATGGCCTGAAGTTAGCTTCGCAAACAGTTTCATGAGGACAATATGTGATCCAGTTTCCTCAACATTTCTGAAAACCACAATTAAGCTATCTAATTTTGGAATTGAAAATAGTGCTTAAAAATTAACAGGCAACAAGAAAAGAATGCAACTGAGAGACCCAAAAAAACAAAACCATTTCTGTCTTGCAGGCTACATTACACTCACTGAAGACTGACATCCTTATTATCCCAAATACTTCAAGTTTGTCATATTATTTTCCTTATGCTGGACAAAGAATATCCTACATCAAAAAAATACGACAAGAGTCTTGGAAAAAGAAAACTTGCAGGCTGACTCTTTCATTCAAACAATTGTATCATCACTAAAGCTGCAGAAAATATGTCTGAAAACAACTGCTGTGACAGACTATGACAAAAACTGAGTGCCAGAGCAAGCAAAGCAGAGGTTTTCAAGTCCTTGTGTTCCACACAAGAGATTTTTTTACTTATTTCACTTTGTCATGGGTTTGCTAGATAGAGATGGAAAAAATGTGCAAATATACAATATATTAAATTAAAATTAAAAATAAAATTCAATTCAATTAAACAGCATAAAGCCTGCTGATTGCTTTTCTTAGTAAACAATAGTCTGATAGGTATCTTCCTCCTTATTTTCAGAAGATTTGCAGAAAGCTGGAAGAATCGCCAGTTTCCTGTTTTCTGTGGTGTTCTTTCACAGTTAGTGCTCATAGAAATAGTAAAATGGGCCTTATTAGAGATGCTGGAAACAAATTAAGGAACATCTCACATCTAGTCAAGTCAGCAGGGGGATATTTTCCTTTTTTGAAGCCTGGAAAATAAATTGAGCTGAAGAACAGACCTCAGAGAAATCCAGGTCTGAAGAAGCTGCACCACAATTCACACAAAACACCTACACAACTTTTCATACTCAGTCAGTTGCAGGACTTTTTTTGGTTTTGTCATCATTGTGGCTGTATGCTTACTTTACTTAGAAAAGGTGTCTTGGTTGTTTTTGGTGGGGGGGGTGGTTTGCTTGTTGGGGAGAGGAGTGGGGTTTGTGTTTTTCCTTCTTTTCTCCTTTTTTTTTCATTACAGAGCAAGTATTTCTATTACACGGTCAAAATTTTCTGATAAAATATATATTTTTATGCTAAATGCTTGTCCAGCACATTGGACACCTAGAACAAAAATGTTAAGCGCACTAAACCACTAACCTGTCTAAAAAAGTTTATAGAGGTTTATGGAGGTTGGTGCTTGTGATTACCACCTCTTGAACAAATGCAAATACCAGAAAAGGAGTCTCACATAGCATTTTAAACTGCACTATTATAACTACAAGATTTGAAACACAAGTAGTTGTAATAAAGTCATGCAATGAATTAAATATTGTAATCAGACAAAACTATCCTATGTTAAGAATAGGCTTAATAGATTTTTGTATAGTTCATTGGACTGTCAAGTCCTGTTTGGACAAGAGCTAGACATGACCATGACTGTTACAGAAATGATGCACCAAGATTAGATACTTTATGGCTCAAATACTATGTAAATATGTGTGATACAATAATTTAGATGACAGATTTTTCATGCCTCCATGGTCTGTGGATTTCTTTTTCAGCGAGCTATCTCTGCTGTGCAGTAAAATTGTACATCAATACACCTACTCTATCAGAGAAGCTGAGGCTGACATTCTAGACTCTTATTTTTAAAACTGCCAGAGCTTTAGCCTCTCTCTAAATAATGGGCATGTCAATACATTAAAGGGGGAAATTCACCCCTTCTTGGCTGGTATCACTTCAAAGTGTAAAATCAACTCTGTATATTTTAAAATGAAACACAACACTTCAAATTTAGCCCATAGAATAGTTTTCTTCTGTCTTTCCTGGGATTTAGAGTCATTCTGTTGTTGATACAGAACAGACATCATACTAACAATAGATGCCTTGAAAGAGTGAGGAGAGTCTCACTTCTCCCTCCCATTTGAATCTAGCTTCTAAGACAAAAACAAATCAGGATGTTAGCTCCTAACACAAGGAAGAATCCCTGTCAACACATTCTCACCACAAGCAACAGCACTAAACACCAGCAGCTGTAACGAAACCCTCCTACCTTCTCAACTGTCCCATTAATACCCAGAAGATTATTCCTTCTCAAATGAGAGATTATCTCACACAGTTCAGGACACCCACACTGTCTGAAACCAAAGGCCAGACTGGGACAGTCAGAGTCATACCACTCTATACTCAGCATGTCTTATTGTTTCCAAAATTATGAATAAATATAGGCTGGAGGTCTTAAACTTTTTCCATAGTTTTGGCAGTGAGGAACATCTGAGAAAGGAATGTCTTGATATTTGAGGCTGTTTAAACATAGACATCTCGCTGGATATTACATGGCAGATTATGACCTGCCATAAACTTGGGAACTGAATCACTTCTTGTCCACACAGCACAGTTAAGTACAGGCACAGCTTATCTGATTAACTAAGAAGACTTTCCTAGAAAATATGTAATGTTCCTGGTGTGCACAAGGTAGTGACTACTCTTATCTCCAAAATAACAAGCAAGGGAGAAGGGAGATAAGGGGTGAAGAGAGGTGTGGGCGAAGTAGCAAGTACAGAACTGAATTAAGATGAAATATCCTGAGAGATTATACTTACGTAAAATAAATATAATTAAAAAATATTAACTACTGTTAGAAGACAAACATGGAATACAGATCTGCCTTACATAGCAAAACATGCCAGTAGCTATAAACAGAGTTAAGATTACACAGTGCATTTGGTTTTCATATAATGATCTGCTGCAGTTGAGGAATCTATAGAAATCTTTTCTTCTGAATATCTAATGTGATACTACAGAATTTCAAATATTTATACAAGACCAGTCTCATTTATATGTTAAGACGTGGAGGGATATATAGTGCTGTTACATATTATTATTAGCATAGTATTACACATTATGGTATTAATAGGATAATGATACTTTATATAATATAGTTTTATATATAAAAATGTGTTTCTGCATAAATTTCTCTTAAAATACAGTTAACAAAAAATTATTATTACATCTTTAACTAATCTCAGGTATGATGAAAGTAATACCTCAACTGCAAATCATTCAAAAATCAGAATTCTGCTATCTTCATACAGATGAGTCAAGTCCAGTTGCTTAAGATGTTCTGAAATGTGTTTCACACTACAGAAATTCTTTTATTGACATATGAAAGTGCTGAATACAGAAATATCTAGTGGGATTTCACTAGGGTCATCTCTGTGAAGACTTCTGCTGGCTTTTAATTTTTGCAAATGACCTAGATTGGTAAATTTGCTGATAATATAAAATTTGGAGGAAAACTGCATCCTTAGCAAGTGGTAAGACAAGTTTAAATTAATCCTGATTTTTTTCTGTAACTCAGTTGAGATGCAGAAACTTAAATTTAATGTTCACAAATATAAAGCACTAAAAACTGAACATGTAAATAGTAAACTTGGACATTGTATGAAAAGATTTATATTAAAACAAGAAATCTGACTTATAGTAAATCACAAAAAATAAAGATAGCGTATATTTCATATATTCATTTAGATATATCAAAGCAAGATAAGGAAGCAATCTAAAATTCTTTAGAATTGCAGGTTGCAGATTTGTCATGTTGCACATTCATCTGGCAAGCTCTTGGAATATTCTGTGAACTTTTCATCATGACATTAAAAATAATGCATTTTTCACACTTAATCATTAGAGATAAAAGTGAAATTAGTCTCATTTTATAGGTGAGAATTTGAAATAAATCTGAAAAATAAACAAATTAAAATCCCTCAAGTTTTTAAAAGGATAAGGAAGTGATTTAACACATCCATACTTATCAATCAAACAGACTAACTTAAGAATAGTATTTGGTAGTAGAGGAAAGTATGAAAAAAATTTTAACCACAGAAGCACTGAACAATTTGGGTTGGAAACAACGCTAAATCCAACCCACCTGCCATGAACAGAAACACTTTGCACTAGACCAGGTTGCTCAAAGCTGCATCCAACCTGGCCTTGAACATTTCCAGGCATAAGGCATCCACAGATTCTCTACCTTATCTGTTGCATTGCCTCACAACCCTCATGCTGAAGAATTTCCTCCCAAGATCTAATGCAAACCCACCCTCCTTCAGTTTGAAGCCATTGCCCCTTGTACAATCATGACAGCTATCTTGTGCAAAGTCCCTCTCCAGGTTTCCTGTAGGCGCTCAGGGTACTGGAAGGCTGCAATAATGTCTTCCTGGTGAGTTCTCTTCTCCAGCGTGAACAACCTCAACTATCTCAGCCTGCTTTCATAGAAGAGGTGTCCCTGTTAAATGATACACCTAACCTGTGAAGTCTGGAATTAAAAAAATCATATTCTTCTCCCAGTTTTGACAAGAGGAGGCCAGGACAACCTCATATATAGACTAACTGCTTGTTTTTTAAATTTCCTATCAAAGAATAAACTTTGTATGGAGATTACATGATCTATTACTCTGTTTTCGGTATGTTCTGGCTCATTCCTTTTAGGCTAAAAAATTGAACAAATGAGATGGATATTAGATATTAATATTAGATATTAGACATTAGATATTAATCATCATCATCACAAACCATACTTCTGTTGCCTATTAGAAACCTCCAGAATTTTAGGCATTGGGCTGCACCCTCAACCCTGCATCTGGGTTTGCTTAACAACTCACATATCACTGGTTTAGACAGCTGGCTTAAACAAGCTATCTACTGTTTTGGAAACATCTATTTCGGGATTTAAAGTAATACTGCACCACAAAGAGAAGTCACATACAAGAGATTTGGAGTTCTGGATGTACAATGTTTTAATGTCCTTCCTACTTGGCCCTAAGTGTGTTGTCAAACAGCTTACACAATCCTGTGGCTTTGTCAGGACCCCAGACTGTATGAACAAAATAAAAAAACACACAAATAATGCAGATGGGAAAAATACTTACACAACAAAATATATATTTATCTCTTTTCTTTTGTAAGACAACATTAAGAAACCAATATGACTATGTCACCACATGCAGATGAAGTCAGTGGGATCCCATGTTCATTCATGTGCAAAACCCTTACACACAGACACACACAATTTCAGGAAGGTTGCTGCATTAAATTAACTTCTCCTCTTCACATCTCATTCTTTTGAACCACTCTTCTTTGGAAGAAACTGTCAACAGGGACTTTATTTCAACATTCCTTTGTCCATTTAATTTGTGGCATCTTAGAAGCAAGATAAATTTGAAGAATTAAATATTACACTATGTGTCCTGATAGCAGAAAACCACAGAACACTTGAGACCACTGGTTCTAATCTCATAAGTCTTCCATTCAATTCTGGGTCCACTCACATTTGCATTCAAATAGCTTCATAAGAGATATTTATCCCCGACACAACAAGTTGCTGAGTATCTTCAGTGTACATAATTTTGTAATCTACAGTAGAGAGACAGTCAGAAAGCTGTTTCCTGACAGTGCAAATATGTTTGCTTGCTTTTTCTTTTTTAATTTATTTTACCTGTTTTCTTCTGCATGCAAATATGTCTACAAACATGAGCAAAGTGAAAAATAATTCATACATGCTCAAAAAAAAAGCCAAGACTATCATATGTAACAAGTTTACATTTATTTCTTCATTTAAGAAAATCAACACATTTTATCTGAAGATAACATTCAGTTATCTGAAGATAGCATTCAGTTTTTTATATTATGACAGAATTATCTTAAATGAAAGAAATAACATATAATCAGGAACTCTAAAATTCCAACTGTTATTCTCAGCATTTACACCAGGAATCAATACTTCAGGTAGATCAGGGTCATTAAGTCAAAAGTGACGTCAGATATCATCTTCAACTGAAGATAAGTGCATTTAAGATAACTATATTTTGCCTCCTATTTTAGCAGTTAAACCGCACTTTTGAATACCAAACACTCTTAAAACAAAAAAAAACAACTATTAAAAACCCCCAAAAAACAAAACACATGCAACTTTTTATCAGCTGAATTTGTGTTACTTCTGTCTCACCCCAAAAAATTGCTTGCAAGCCAATTTGCACTGATTTGTATCACTGCATACTGCATTATTTCATCTTTGCCTTTTCTATTTGTATAGAAAGCACAAGCATCTTTAAATATATGTAAACCATAAAGGAGATTTGCATACAAAAGCCTACTGCAGTACACATTACTTAAAAGTCATGTCTGCTATTTAAAACTGTTTATTTGCAGGATAACATAACACAGGATTTTTTTTTTTGAGACAGAAATATTCTTTCCAGTTTGAGAATATTTTGAAATTAACGAGTTATTATAAACATCTGTTTATAAATTATTATAAACGGTTATTATAAACAGCTGTTTTACCTAAGTCATTTGATAGCCATCAAGTTCAGTGACTAATAGCAAAAATTAACAAGTGCCTTGCATTTTTTTGATCTTGATCTATTTAATTGATCACATCACTGAACGGAAGGTGTCATAGTTCCACAGTGCCGGGGATCCAAAGGTTTGATTTCTCCATACTGAAAGATATAGTCTATTTTGAAGAAAAACATCCATGTCACCCAATCAAAAGAAATAAGCCATTTACTTATTTTACCATTTGCATTTCAAAGAAGTAAATATATGAAGATTTTACTTCCATGTTATGAGGGAAAAGAAGAAAATGTTATATACACTCCTGTTTCAGGGTCTTAGCACAGCTTGGCTAAATTACTAAAATAATACTAGATTCCATGATTTATAATTCAAACCATATGTCAACCTCAACAGGAAAAAAAATCCATTTTAATCATGCTTTCCAGTTCTTATAATACATGTTTTTTAAAAGTGACCTTTGAAAAAGAGCATAGGACCTTCTGCTTAAACTGAAGTCTTAATTAACACAAGAATTCCTGTATATAAATTAATTTAATCTGGGTTCCCAAATTTTGGGCCAAACTACAAATTATTTGCAAGCCGCACTAAAAATTATTCATAAGCCTTCAGTACTTCGAATAGCTGAATGATCTTTTAAAGTTCCATAAACTCTTTTCTCTAAACATGGCATTCTAACAGCACAAGTAAAAACAGGCAACATCTATGTAAATAAAAATAGATAATGGAGCAAAACAACAACAAAAAGATAATCACCCATTTAGTAAAAAAAAGTATAAGTAAAGACTTTGTCTTTTAAGGAATTTTTGCCCTGAAATCAATTTGGAACCAAAGTCTCAAATAATTTATAGGTTTCATAGTAACGATCCAGGAGACAAAAGCACAAAACCTTCTTTTTAGAGTCTTACTATAAATGTGGCATGTTTGCAGCATATTTGGCCTCACTTCCATTGTGTTTACAATATGATTTGATGTGCCATGGGAATGACTAGCAGTCTATAAGGAGAATCAGCGTCCTAAACTGAATTGAAAACCAACTGAATTGCTCTCCAATGACACTGGCTCATGATCACATAACAAGAATTCACTTATAAATAAAGAATAATATTTCCATTTAGATAAGAGGCATTAAACAACACCTGAGCTGTTTTAACAGAAAAAAAAGAGTCTCAGTGTTATTTCTCACTCTCCCTAATCATCATTCCAGGACATTTCCAAGAATCTAATTATAATGCAGTATCACTGAAGATTTTTCATCAGCAGGACCTGGAGCTTGCTACTGATTTCTGGTGAGTACAAAGCCCAAGGGCTCCTTAGATCATGTTGATTTTATAGTCTCTATATTCGACAAGCAGGCAGTGTGTTTTATGACGTAGACTAGGAACCGATAAAACGAACCTGTTCCCACCTATCAAGCTACCAGAAAAAAAATATAATTTTTCTTGCATTATGAGAGAGACTATTTTTAAGTCAGCTATTTATCCCTGCAATTACATCTATTAGAAGGAATTGTTAGAGATTTCTGGCAGTGATTTTCATAATTAAGATTGTGTTTTTTCTATGGCCCAAAATTAAGCACGTGGGACAGTATATCCAGAGGTGGAATCATCATCCCTGGAAGTAATCCAAAAAATCCATGTTGATAGGGCCCTTGAGGACATGGCCTAATGGTGGTGATACTCAGCTGATGTTTGGGCTTAATGATCATTCAAGTAATCTCTAGCCTAAAGATTCTAGATGTAAGACACTGTATGTCCCACAGTATTTCAGGTCAAAACAGAACTCAGTGCAATATTGTAAGTTTCTGTAAGAATGTGTATGCACAGTTAACTTTTGCTTAACTTACCAAGTAACAAAAAGCTGTTACTTCTTGAGACATGTAGTCAAATAACTAAGACTATGTTAGCAAGCCAGGTAACGGAGTGTGGAATAAACCAAGATGCTGCCAGAAAACAAAACAATTTACAATTTACAATATAACTACAACCATACAGTCATCTTCAAGATGTAAAAAAAAAAAAAAAAGAAATTCCTACTTTAATTTATAAAATGTTTTGAATGGCTATTTCTTCAGTAGCTAGTAGATTCTGCTCTTTCGGTTTACAGGTGTGACAACACATAAACCATTGTTAAAAGGAGGAAACCACTCACCCAAATTGTGTCAACTTTGACTACTTACATTTTCTGGGTAGTGATGAACTTGCATAAAAGAAGCACATGAAAAAGTACCCTTGCTTTATTAGCTATGCCAGCTGGGCTCAGCTGTCCTCTGATTAACATGGAGGACATTATTCTGTGACATTCATATTTGCATGTAAAGTGTACCTTCGGACCTCAGTATAGCTGGCTCTTCTTATTTTATATATCATCTGTGCTTCCACTGCAACTATTTGATTTATGCAACATGCTGCTATATTTAATAGTGATCCATGCCTTTCTAGTGCACACATACTTTAATTTCCAATTTTTGAAATCTTTCCAATAATTTCATAGTGGAGGGAGGAAGAGGAGCATTCTATGTGTCAGTCTTTCCTCAGAAGCATATATAAAAATCATTCTATAGCCTTCTCCAAACAAAAAAACCCTGCTGATCAGCATGAAAAAATATTAAAAAAAAAACAAAATTAATACTTAAATTAACATAATATCAACTTACTGGAACAGCTTACATTTTGAATAGCTGCATTTTGAAATATGCATAATTAGAATAATGGAGATTTCTTTTGTATTTTCACTAGTTCTAACACTTTAAAGATGGTTGCTTTCAAATACCACTGTGAAAATAAATAGAACATACAATTATATCTCATCATATAAGAGTTATAATAATGTTGAGTTAACATTACAATTTGATATTTTGTGGAAACTCTGTTTCACCATGAATTTACACACAGTGTACATTACACTAATTTCCTTTTTTATTGCAGTTTTGTGAATAAAATTTGCCTATGGCTATGTGGATATACCAATCTTATTAATTTGTGTTTTTATAATCAATCTATAGTTTAATTTAAATTGCAAATTTCTAAGGGCTAAAAAAGGCCTCCTGGAACTACCTTTGAGGAGAGATGTGACAAAGACTTAATTCCTGGTCCCAGGAGGGAAGGAAAAGATTGTGCCATTCCTCCAGATTCCTGTCCACTGCCTTCCATGTAAGACTTTTATTGATGGAAGGCACAAAGTAACTCTTGTTAGAAGCAGTGTAAGTCTAGCAGTGCAATGCTCTTCTTGATTGGTTATCTTTGCTTCATAGAACTGCCCTACCTGGTACTTTCTGTAACTCCTCTCTTATTTATAGCTCAAAATACACAGCAGCTCCTGATAGTAAAGTGCTATCAGGATATAGGGACAGTTGTGCAGGGCAATACAAGTCAATTAAAACTTCAGTTACTGTTCCAATAATTACTGAACATGTTGGTCACACTTGGGTTTTTGTGGGTTTAGTTTTGGATTTTTTTTGCCCTGCAAAAAGGAATAGACACCTATATAAATTTTTAAACACCTTGTTTTCAGATTTTACAAGTTATTGTTCCTACAGGGCTATACTGGATAAAAATCAAATTATGCTTGTATGTCATCTTTTTCTTCTTCACTATCACACATGAATATCTTTTACAAGTAACATCTTAGTTCCCTCCTAACACTGCTAAACCCCAATTTAATAGCAAAGCAAACAAAAAGTATATTGTTTACTCTTCTTTTATATTTTTCCTTGAATATTAGGCAACAAAATAAAGTCTACTTCCTCTGAAATTAACAGTGCGGTCTTGCTGTCAACCATAAGGTAAAGCCATTATTATTATTAACATAATTATTATACATCTTTCTTATTATCCCCCAAGTTATATCTGCCTTGCAACTTTTATTTGATTCAGACATAAATGAGAACAAAATATAATATAATACTTTTGGTAACATTGAGTGAGGTTAAGTCATGAAAATCTCAAATTAACATATTTTACTTCATTTTATTTTTGGTTTGTTTTCCCAAGTTATTAAAGAGCAGACAGCCAGTGAATCACCATAGACAGATGTTACAGTTTGCATAAACTGGAATTCCACACTACAAGGATGAGGGATATACATTTTCATGATATTAGATGAAGCAATAAAAAGTTTTTCTTGGATCCTTTTTTCTGCTTATGAAGCTTCTCTATTCTTTGTGATTATAAGGATAATTTTGGAAAATCTCTTCATCTACTGATTATGGAAAATGTTTCTGGCTCACAAACAAGATCTGTACTATTGCCTTTATACAGCCTTGATAGATGGAGATCTCTGTCTGTAAGAGTCGTCTCTCATGCATGCTAGTTGCAATACTCTTTTATTAAGCTGAACACTTATATTTCTTTTTCAACAATCATTTAACGAGCATAATATCCAAGTGACTTCAGTAAATCCCAAACTTTCTGTCCAAACCAAATGCCGTCAAAAGTTAGATACAAATAGTATTATCACTGTAAGATTTATCCTATCAACTCTGCTTCGACACCAAAATCAATAACTCTGACCTCAAAAGAAAATATTACTGCCAGTAATCTTTACTGGTTGCATAATGGTCAAAATGTCAATAATACAAAAACAGAAAAAACACCTCAGTATAATTATATTACACTGATCTCTAGGTCTATCTTTCTTTCCAAAATCAGGAAAAGGTGACCTACTAAAGTAGCAAATAAAAAAAAGGTGGTGTGACACTACACAGTTCATCACATTAGTCTCAGAGGCACCAGCATAGTGTCAGAACAGGAAAGCACACAAGTTGATCCTGTGGATGGACTGTAATTAGCAGTATAAGATTTTGGACTCCATCAATTTGTACATAATTGACAAAAGAGGAAAAAATTATGACAAAACAAGCAAACAAAAGCTTGTTTCTGAATTTGAAGACAAGGATGTCACTTTCAACATGCGCAGATTCATACATGCATGATAGGATTTCTAGGATGTCTCCAAAATATAATTAATCTAATTATGCTGATAGCTAAGCACAAGTGTTGATTAAGGGAGCTCTGTTAGCATCAGATATAATTAGCATAACATGAAAAAATCCTTGCCTTTGGGAAAGGCAAGGAGGAAAGGCAAAGTTCTAGATACAACATCAGAATATAGACGTGCACAATTCATAATCCTGAATGCAAATGAACATGCAATTGTATATGTTCTTTATTTTCTGAAATACCTGTATGGAACTGGCTGCATCTGTTACGAGAGAACATTAGCCTTGCACTGAGCAACTACCTGAGGGCATCTAAAAGGCATAAATCACCTATGGTCAGGCGACCAAAACTTGAACTTGAAAGAGAGTGACATCTGACTTGACACTGCACCAGAGACCCGAATAACATGACTGTTACTGAGGATTTCTTCCACTTCTGTTATCCATTTTCTACCCTCACTTCCTTTTCTTCCTCATCATGCTTCTTTTAACAATTTCTTTTTTTTTTTATATACAATGAAACAAAAAATTGCAATTTTATTTTTTTTTTTTCACAAAGCCTAATTTAAGTAACCAAGAAATGCTTGGTTAAATAAATGTCATAGTTAATGTCTTTTTTAATTTGTTCAGCATTGACAATTAATAAAATTAACAGAACACACACATTCATAGATTTTCTTCTCTTTCCCCAGTCAGCTCTCAAGCCTACCAAGACCTGTCAGAGCAGTGGAGTGGGAAAAAAGAGATGTAATCTTATAACTGCACTTCAGTGTTATTCAAAGACACTAACACACCTAAACTCATCCCAAAATTCATAAATGTCCATTTCATTGATTCTGTAGCAGAACTCTATCAGTTACTTTATCTCTTCACCTACACAAGGAAGCATCTGAAATTTACATAAGCTGGAGTGTTTTCTTTCTCATTTTTATCAGTTTGGGAAAACACAAAGAAGGTTGAGGACATCACCCTTAAAAACAAATTCTTACCCCAGAAGGGCCACTATGCTTAGGATCAGTGAGGGAGAGCAGAAATCTAAATTATGATCTACTTTGAAAATAATTAGACACTCTAGCTGTGCTACAGCCTTCTGCAAAGGAAGGGTAGAAAAAAATGGGACAATGGGAAAAAGTGGAAAAGGCTGCTTCCATGCTGAGAAGAAAAAAGAAGATTCTGAGCAGAAATATATTTGGATACATTTCAATTTATTATTCCATGTAGAATATGACAATGAAAATATCCAGGGATTGCATTTCCACACTTACAGAAACCTGTGGAAACCTAAAGTTGATGATGAAAAGCAGATGCTGCAGCACAATTATTTTTGTTAAGCCAAATGCAAAGATCACTTTTCTCTAATAATCCTAGAATAGAAAAGAAAGAAACAAACAAAAACCTATTGGGGGTTTTCAAATTAAAGAGATTTTAAAATAGGGCAAATCATGCATTTTGGTTAGGTCAAGTGAGCACAACCTGTATGAAAGCTGCTTAGGAAATTTTTTAATTCTAGATTTTTTTTTTCCTTAATACAGATTGCCCAGAAAAAAACGAATAACAGCAAGAACACAACAAAATAATAATAATTTTGTAAAAAATCAAAAAATTCAAACCAGATTTCCTGTCCATTTTATTCCATCAAATGGCCTTCAGCAGATATCATTATTGTTTTTACTACTTTGCCTTTTTGCTCCATTAGAATGAAGGATTGAAAACAAATGGCAAAGGAAACCCACTGCACTTTGTTCTACAAATGCAGAATATATTAATTTGAAACACTTCCCTTTTGAATCATTTCCCTTTTTCTCCAAGTAACAATTATTGTGTGCTGTTTATCCAATTAACACTGAGAAACTTAATTTTGCTGAAGACTTTCACAGATATGGGTAGCATGGTTAAGAATATTTGGTTACCCAAGTACACCGACCTTCATATCTTTTGGCAGCTCTTGAAGATTTGCTGTCCATTGTACACTTTCTAGCTGATGCATTTGACAAAAGAATTTCCAATCTCACTGACTGATTGTTGCTTCAATGAATTGTCAGAGGACACTGGGTGTACATGGAAGAAGAGAAGTCAAATCAACACACTCTAAAGTCTACACACTGAAAAAACAGGCAAATCAATTTTTGCAGCGTTTCAACTATAGCTACCCAGTAATCTTAGGAAAAAAAAAAAGAAAACAAAACCAGGAAGATTGGGACAAATTGTGTAAAAAAGCCATTAGTATATCTTTTACTCATAGGGAGAAAGGAAAGTTTCACAGAGTATTTGTGCATAAAACTGAAGAAATGGCAAAATTATTCAAAGGGGAACACAGGTTATCACTATATTAATGCAAGAGTTCTACTTTTCTCCTTATTTTTTGTTAAGTACTCCATTTGGTATGCTAATGATGCCAGACCATAACTACTGATGTCAAATTTGAAATTAATGAGCTTTGCTGTGCAGATTTCTGTTTGTGAAGGAATACCAATGAATAATACGACTTTTCATTAGGAATATTTCTATGAATGGTATGCACACAAATTATACTAAAGGTTGTAGACAACTAATTATTTGAAACTCACTTTTATGACTTATCTGTACCTACAATTTTCAGAAATTTATAACATATAAAAAAGTTAGCCAAATTTTCTCTCAAAGAGAAATTCTTGGCATATTCATAAATACTTCTGCTAACAAATGTAGAATATGTCAGTGATAATGATTTAATGTTGATCAAACCTCTCCCAGTGCATTCCTCCCATCACACAAATTTTTCAGGTTTCAAGATCTCATCCAAATATATTTCAAGTCTGATTTCTTTTGTTATAAACTTGAATATTCTAGTTACATGACAGTTTGGGAGTTGGTTTGTACTACTAATGCATCAGTACAGTAACATCATGGTCAAAGTGCACAAAAATTAAGTCAAAAAACCACACACTTCCTTCAGGAAAACCTAGATAGAGAAAAGTATCAGCTGTAATTTTATACTATTATGTTTTCTGATAAAGACAAAACTCTTTATGGTTTTTTATCTCTCTGAAGAAGCCTGAGAATGCCATCTGGCAAGCCTCAGTTCCAACAAGTAAGGGAAAGCAACTCATGCTTAGACATAGACAGTGCACACGCATTCTCTTTGAACCCTTTCCATTGAGACCTGATGATGCTTTGAGCTTTGCCTCACAGCATCACAGCATAGTCCTTTTAATTTAAAAGAAAATCTTTCAAAACTAAGATCATGCACCACCTCTGATTGTTAAATTGATGGAATGGATATCCTTATGTCATTTTACCCAAATGAAGGGCAAGTCACACATAGTTTTAGTTTATTTTTTTGTTACTGCCAGTAATTCTGTAGCTACCTAAGCAAGAGTTACATCACTGCTCTACCTTATACTTATGTGCAAGAATTCAGACTATGTTGTGCTTCATCAGACATTGAATACAGAACTGGCCTTTAAGGTTAAAAGGAAGTCCTTCAACATAGATTAAAAATTTGTACAATTAGTGTTCTTATTTAAATCCTGCTTAGAAAACAAAAAAAAAAATCATATACTAAAAATTAAAATTCTA